>NW_027175821.1:3283620-3483620 GCF_023055335.1 Clinocottus analis
GCTGGAGCCGCCGCGCCGCCTCAAGTTGAGGAGAAGTTGAAGAAGCGGTGCTGGTCCTCGTGGGCACGGCCCGGCCCGGTCCGGTCCGGTTCCCTGGTCCTCCTGCCTGCTGCCCAGCTGCTGCCTCCTCCTCTCGGCGCGTCTCTGCGGCTGCACGCGCTGACATGAGGAGCAGGAGGACCGGGGGGCTTCATTAAGGGGCCGCTTCTCCCCGTCACGTGATCAAAGGGAGGGGGATCTCCGCGCGTGCCTCGTAGAGAGGTGCCGGCACCTCTCTACGTGCACGCGCGGAGACTTCAACAGGAGTCACTTTCACAGAAAGAAGGAAGCCGAGAAAAAGACGCGTCTGTCCGGGGACGATGCGCGAGCGGCGCTGTGGAGGTATGCGCGCGCGCGTGTGTGTGTGTGTGTGTGTGTGTGTGTGTGTGTGTGTGTGTGTGTGTGTGTGTGTGTGTGTGAGACTGCTTCGTTTCTGTCTCAATGAACAACTCGTGCACTGAAGATAAAAGAATAATTCCTATTTCATTCAGACTCTTCGGCTTCTCGTTTAGGAATAATAATAATAATAATAATAATAATAATAATAATAATAATAATGGTAATAATAATAATGATAATAGTAATAATAATAGTAATAATAATACCATTTGGAACGAGAGGCTTTGAATGTCTCTTTTAAAAGAAGAAGCACTTTTATGATTTATTACCAGAGTTTAAATTATTATAAATCATATCTGTAAAATAAAGTCTGCATTTTATTTTCCAAATGTAGTTTTCAAAACTTTAGGTTATTATTGTTTTAATAATATTGTAAATGTTTCCATAAGCACACGTGAGACGCACGCGCACAGGAGAGTTAATTATGAGTTATGATTCTAATAATTATAATATTTTAAAAAAACAGTATACCAAAACCGCTAGAACACTTCTAAGAATAAATATTACTATTACTGTTATGATAATGAATCAATACATACAAAATAATATTTGGAGATGTATTGACTTCTTTATGATTTTTTAAAAATATGATCACACAATAATACATAACGTGTCTTAATAAGTCATGTTGGGCTGATTGGTTCATTAACAATCAATATTCAATAAACATAGTCATACATTATGATGATGGTTGAAAGCAGATGATGTTTATCAGAACCATTTATCGTATGTTTTCACATAAAAGGAAGAAACATTTTATATTTTACAACATTCAACATTTAACAATTAACATTTTACAACATTTAACAATTAACATTCAACAACATTTAACAATTAACAGTTAACAATAAACATTCTACAATAACATTTAACATTTAACAATAAACATTTATTAATAAACATTTAACAATAAACATTTTACAATAAACATTTAACATTTAACAATAAACATTTCTTAATAAACATTTAAGATTCAACATTTAACAATAAACATTTAACAATGAACATTCAACACGAAACATTTATTGTTTAACATTTAAAATTTATTGTTTAACATTTAACACGAAACATTTACCAATAAACATTTAACAATAAATGGGAGCATTATTAAATTATTGAATGCAGTTGTTGTGTTTTTTTTTTATGAGATTAAATTAATGATGTTTGAGCTTTAGAGCGCTGAGGGGGCGGGGCTAATGGGCGGGGCTGAGAGGGCGGAGCCAACAGACACACATCTGACCTTTGACCCATGAGCCGTGAGCTGATCAGGATGCTGAGACATGCACAAGTTATTATTATTATAATCATTATTATTATCATATTATTATTTTTATGATCATATTGTTATTATCATCATTATTATTATCTTTTTTATTATTATTATATTTTATTATAAACTCCCGAAATGAATCTCCCTTCTCTTGTTACCATGGAAATTATTTTATTTTGAATAATTCAGAAAGACGTTTGTGTTGCTTTTAATTAATTATTAATTATGAAGTTATTACTGTTTTTGTCTTAAAGTTGTATGAAGAAATTACATTTATTATGATAAGACCTTTCAAGATATAATACTAATTAAAAATGAATAATGAAACAAACAAAATACATATTAACATTTCTTCACTAAATTGGATGATAAAGCAAGAAGTGAAATTAGTATAATACACATAATGATGTAATCGTATAGTAATATAAATTATTATTATATTGTGAATGTATTTTACAGCTCATTTCTAAAATCTATGCATTAAAATATAGTAACTAAAATAATAACAATGAGAACCAAAATAACAAAACTATTGTTAGTTATTTCTGTTTTAGTTAGTGTGTGTGTGTGTGTGTGTGTGTGTGTGTGTGTGTGTGTGTGTGTGTGTGTGTGTGTGTGTGTGTGTGTGTTAAAATGCAGAATAGCAGTAGTGGCATTGGTGCTTCAGCACGCTCCTCATCATCCCCCGACACTTCAGCCGACCCCCAGTTACTAAGGAGGGAGACCACACACACACACACACACACACACACACACACACACACACACACACACATACACACACACACACACACACACACACACACACACAAACAGTAACACACACACACATGCAAGCACTCTAACACACACACTAACGCGCACACACAGACACACACAAACACACACACAAGAACCTGAAGGCCATAGCTCATACAGGAAGTAAACATGAAGGCCATAGCTCATACAGGAAGTAAACATGAAGGACAGAGCTCATACAGGAAGTAGACCTGAAGGCCATAGCTCATACAGGAAGTAGACCTGAAGGCCATAGCTCATACAGGAAGTAAACATGAAGGACAGAGCTCATACAGGAAGTAAACATGAAGGACAGAGCTCATACAGGAAGTAAACATGAAGGCCATAGCTCATACAGGAAGCAAACATGAAGGCCATAGCTCATACAGGAAGTAAACATGAAGGCCATAGCTCATACAGGAAGTAGACCTGAAGGCCATAGCTCATACAGGAAGTAAACATGAAGGCCATAGCTCATACAGGAAGTAAACATGAAGGCCATAGCTCATACAGGAAGTAAACATGAAGGCCATAGCTCATACAGGAAGTAAACATGAAGGCCATAGCTCATACAGGAAGTAAACATGAAGGCCATAGCTCATACAGGAAGTAAACATGAAGGCCATAGCTCATACAGGAAGTAAACATGAAGGCCATAGCTCATACAGGAAGTAAACATGAAGGCCATAGCTCATACAGGAAGCAAACATGAAGGGCATGAACATGTGTGTGTTTCCTCTGTTCCACAGTTAAATATTCCTCTGGTGTTGACTCTTCCTGCGCCGCCGAGGCTTTAATTTGTGAGGGATTAATGACCCCGCCCCCGCTGGTTAGCCAGACCCTTATTATGAAACAAATGAATGGGTGCCACTGGATGTGTCACGGCCGTTAGCACCCAGCACGCCATCTACCCATAACCCCCCTCTGCTGATGGATCAGCAGGAGGAGAGAAGCAGTGGGACCGGTTACACAGGACCAGTTATACGCATATCATTACATGTTTGTATGAATCAGGAGCCGGTCGCCGAACAGGAAGAAGAGCTGACGAAGAGCTCTGTGCTTATTAACCCTCTTCGTCGCTGGTCGTGCTTCAGGGACACTTCACACAGAAAACACTTTCTGGCAGATGTGTTCTCTTTTTTTCCAGTTGTTTGACAGTTGTCTCTCTTCTCGTCCTCTTCATTGAACGTGACTCCTTCTGTGCACATCAATGTTCACATTGCAAAGCCCTCTGACGATAATTTGTGATTTCCTTCATGAGTTATGTATTTGTCTCTCCGGCTGAAGCTCGCGAAGGTATCCACGTCTCCAATCGACTCATAAATGTCCACAGTGGAAGTGAAGGTGGTCGGCTCCGCTCCGGTGGCTCTCTGTGTTCACGAGTCCATTACTTCAATTAAACCGCTGATTAAGCAAACTGGTTGCTAATTAGTAAGCGAGCGGCTAATTAGGGAGGAGATTAGCGTCTGTGAAGAGCAGCCAATGAGGAGCCGGCACTCGTTAAGAGATGATGACTCCACTAGGCTGCCGACACACACAGACACACACACACACACACACACAAAGGGTTAATTGAAGTAAAACACAAACTAGGTGAACAGTGGTGTGGAGTCAGTGTTTCAGTGGTGGAGTGTGTGTGTGTGTGTGTGTGTGTGTGTGTGTGTGTGTGTGTGTGTGTGTGAGTGTAATGTTTTGTAATGTTGGACCATGATCTTGAACACAAAGCTAAACGGGTGTCTCAGGATGGAGAGCGGCACCAGAGGAACTTTTAAGAGAGTGACACTAATTAGCACAAGTGTCCCCACTCACCTGATGACCCTCTGCATACATATTTATATACACACATATTTATATACATATATATTTACATACATACGTACAATGTATGTACATAAGCATGCGTGTATATATGTATGTCTGCATGTCATACAAACATACATACATACACGCTTATATACATACATGCTTATACACATGCATATGTGTGTGTGTGTGTGTGTGTGTGTGTGTGTGTGTGTGGCTGCCAGTGGAGTGCATCGCTCTATGAATATCTCGTCACTTGCGATCACACTCCATAACGTTTGGTCCGGGGCCTAATTATTCCATTTGCTCGGACCGGAATGCCATTTAGATGAAAGGTAATTCAGTGTGGTATAACTCAATTAAATTTCTCCTGACTGGGATTTATGGAACATCAATAGCTCCTCAGTGGGACCAATGGGAATGCTGCTTATTTATCCCCAAGTCCTCCTGATGTTGCATTTCTGCAGCTCAATTAAATACACGAGCAATGAGAATGTTTCACCGTCTGTAATGAGAGAAGACAGGATGGCCCTCCTCCACCGCTGGTTATTAGCGGGGAGCTCAGCACTCATTAGCTTTCAAATGAACTTCTGGAAGTGGAAGCAAGTGTCCTCTGATTGGGCCTCTCTCCATAAAACATGTGGTGACACACAGACTTCACATGTTTACGTCAACCCATACTTTAAACTACACAAAGTTCAGTGTGTGTGGGAAAGCATCGATACCTTTTAGTTTGAAACGTCAAGAACACAAAACCAAGACACCAGGGAAGGGGAAGTATTTACATTCTTAGGTAGGTAGACGGGTAGGTAGGTAGACAGACAGGTAGGAAGGTAGACAGACAGACAGGTAGACAGACAGACATTCACAGATCTTTCTTTGTTTTTTCATTGCAGCATTGATTTGTTGATCGCTGTCAGAATGTAGAGAAAATATAAGAAAGTATGTTTATTAAGTGAACAGGAACTCTCTCAGCCCATTGGCTGATTGTCTTTATGGCCAGAAGAGAAGATGGGACCAGTTGGCCCAGTTGGACCAGTTGGACCAGTTGGCCCAGTTGGGTCAGTTGGACTAGTTGGCCCAGTTGGACTAGTTGGCCCAGTTGGGTCAGTTGGCCCAGTTGGACCAGTTGGCTCAGTTGGCTCAGTTGGCCCAGTTGGACTAGTTAGCCCAGTTGGCCCAGTTGGCTCAGTTGGCCCAGTTGGACTAGTTGGCCCAGTTGGCCCAGTTGGACCAGTTGGCCCAGTTGGCCCAGTTGGACTAGTTGGACTAGTTGGCCCAGTTGGACCAGTGTAAGTCTGGAGCTCCTCCCAGTGCAGCACACAGACAGCTGTAGTAGTGAGTGACAGTCTGGAGCTCTCAAGTCCTCCGCAGATAAAAGCCGTTTGGCATCTGGGCGCCGCCATCACGCCGCCTCTGGTGACGATACTATGAATATTTAATTAATAATTAGTCATGTAATTCCTCCTCAGGAGTTATTATCCCTCAAACTGGTTGGCGAATATAATTATTAGCAGCTTTTTTGTTTCCACGGCCCCCTCATTACTGTCAGGATTGATGTAACATAAACTTCATTAAAAATTAAAGTGGGATTCTTTAATTACGAGGCCGCCCTCACCGAAGCCAGAATTAGCCAACTCAGTGATGTGCAAATGAGAGCATTATTTAAGAAACATGCTGGAAGTAGTTATGCTAATCCGCCGGGGTTCACAGTGGCAGACCTTTCCTCTCGCGGTTGCATATTCATTAAATGCACTATGCAAATTTAATGTAGCAGCCTTAGTAATGCCTTGTTAATTTATTCAGATTTATTGAGTAAGACTTGTAGAAAGTACCCATTTAATTAGCCTATCTCCTCGGATGGCGGGCGGTGATAGCTGAGCTTTTTAAAAAGAAAAAAAAAGAGGAAACATCAGAGTGTCGTGTTTTTAAAGAGATGTTAGCTGCACTTATGGGGACGCTCAGACAGAAATCACTTCAGCGGTTCCCAGAAGGAGGAGGACACGTCCGCCGTCTGGGCCCACCCACGCACACGGCCCACAATGCAACGGTGAAACGAGAGCAAGGTTTCTTTTACTCTTCTCCTCACGAGGTTGACCAAAGAAAATGTTTCGTGTGTCATGTTCAGATGAGCAGAAGAAGATAAAAACTCTTCAGGTTAAACAGGTGTTTTATATCTTTCGTGAGAGACTCGACAACGGGGGTGGGAATCAGAGTGTTATAATTATATTATGTGTATTAATAATAATAATAATAATAATAATAATATATTTTAAAAGGAGGAGATACATATGTTCAATCAAAGGCAGTATGTCTTAATTGCCAAGAAACTGTTGTGATTCAAAGAAAACAACATCAGCCACCACTTTTCCACCAAGCGGGCTAATGCTGCGTTCACAACAAAAGTGTTGCAAATTTGACTTGCAAGTAGATTACATGCAAAGTCAATGCAGACACCAATGGTTGCAAAAAAACTAAGTTTCGGCCTGGTGGCACAAATGGCGCCTTTGACACGTGACGTCAGCCAATCAGCGTTGAGAAGCTTCTAAAGAACTAAAAAGCAACAATGCGTGATTCATCTTTTCTGGTCCGGATCAAATCAAACAAACTACAGGTGTGAAGATAACCCGGGACTGTCGCCTGACCCCCTAACCTCTAACCCTGACCCCTAACCCCAGACCCCCTAACCTCTAACCCCAGACCCCTAACCCCAGACCCCCTAACCTCTAACCCCAGACCCCTAACCCTAACCCTAGTCCTTTTAAACAAACACAACCCGCAGACAGAGATGACAGTATTGTTAGGTTCTACGTGTTGGTGCTGTTGTATTGACTGTGTTCTCCTCCGCTTTTAAAATGAACTTTCATCTTCTAAACCTAAAAGGACCTCCGTTCCCGTCTGGTCTTGATTGGTATTGGAGTCCTTCAAGAGTCTGTCTGCTCATAGGTTATGAAGTGTTTCTGGTTCGTGATCCCGCTCACAGCTTACTCACCTTTACCTGTACCTGTGCGGCTCTGCGGCTGATCTCAGGAGTATTTACTCTGAAAACCAGAAGCTTTGTGTTCGTGTGGTCTCACATACCGACACGTCCTCTGCCGCTCGTCCCCGATGGCGTTCTGGGGAAACAGATTGGGGAATCAGTGAATTAAACCCACAGATAACCTGCAGGAGATCCCGGGAGAGACCGAGTTGTCTGGGAGAGAAATGGAATAACGGACTTCTTTCAGATCAAGATGTGCTGTGGTGGAGCCGGGCTCACACATAAATGCTCCGTAATACCGGGTCGGCTGATTGCTTCGCTCTCCAGATGATGTCAAAGCAGGCGGCGCGGTCGAGGGCCCTTATCACGGCGGTGTGTTCGCTTGCAGACGAGTCCCGTAAAGCCCAGCTCTATTATCAGCTGAGTCTGGAGGAAGAAGGCCGGCGGCTCACAGAGTAATAGCACATTACATTCCTAATGTTTCTGACACACAAGACGCTCCTTCTACCATTCTCCCGTGATCTCTCGACAAGCTTTTAGTTTCCCGGTGTTGTTTTGTCACACCGCCTCGTCCTCCCTCGATGGTTCAGCTCGGACTCGCAGCGCCACATTCATCAAACCAGAGCGCGGCGGCGAGGAGGGACAGTCGTTAGGGAGGATGAATCTGTCGTATTTACTCCTCTGTTATGCAATAATAAAGATAGAAGATGGTGCGGGACAAAAGAAATAATGTTCTTTACACAGCACAGTCAGAGCGGCTGTTGGCTGTGAGGAAGTAAAGTCTGTTGAGATGACACTAAATAAATACATATATATATATATATATATATATATATATATATATATATATATATATATATATATATATATATATATATATATATACAGATATAATATATATTATATACAGACAGCTTGTGATCATATCAGATATAAGGAGATGAATATTATTAGAAGTTTATAATGAATCAGTTTCATTGTGAAAGAACATGAAGTTTTGTCTTTGCAAACTTCATGTTCCTCGCTGGTGACTAAATAAATACAAGCTGCCTAATAAATACGGATTCAATTATCGAAAGATTAGCTTGTGATGTTGTTTTGCTGTTAACTTTGCTTTAGACGCAGAGTGCTAATTAAACATCACAAACACAGGAAACTGCTACATGTGTGGAAAGTCTTTTCTGGGTTTAAGCAGCACACATTCAATTAATTCAAAGGAAACTTCAATGAAAACAACCTGAGCCTCTAATCCGCCCATCAGAGGAGGATCCTGAGAGCCCGCTTTCTTTACAGACCCTGAACGCAGCGCGGCTACTTGGACTAACAGCTTATCGGCGGCGGCTTCACTCTGATTAAAAGTTTCTCACGTTTCTCATCAGCTGCTGCTCTTCAGTAGAGCTCCGTGTGCGATGGCCGACAGGAAGCCGGGGTTCCTTTAGGCAAGAGGTAGTTGTAAAGAAACCAAGACCCCATATTTCCTGAATCTTGACCTCTGCTCGGTCTCAACCAGCTGTATTGTGGTTCTGCTGATTGTTCTCACGTTCCTGGATCCGGACTCAACCTGGACTTCCCAGATCAGAGCTCGTGCCATCAACGGCTTCATGCATCAGCAGATGAATCGGGCAGAAACCATGAATACAGAAGGAGCTCCTGCAGGAGATCTGTGACTCATTGTTTGACTTCATTTGATGTATTTCTGTTGACTGCAGCGTCACAGTGTGATCAGCAAACACACAGCAGCTTCTCTGTTTACTGTAAAGTTGTGAAAAGGGTACTTTTGTCATCATTCTTCCTCTTCCCAATCTCCAGAAGCTGCTCGTGTTTGATGTCTTTTTGCAGCTATAAAGCAAAATAAGTGCGAGTGGATGCAGAATCAAGATGAATGCTGAGCGCAGACAGACGGCGGCTGATGGAAAGTCGGCGGGAGGCCACTCCATCTTAACATGGTCGTCCTGTGTCTTATGATATCTTATCATTAGTTTCCCTGACAGTGATGGAGCAGCAGCCGGCGCCCCCTCAGCGCCGCCAGCCGTGGATAAAAGTAACCTTCTTTCCATAATAATGGCCATTCGTCACTTCCTTAACTGTCAGAGGACGAGGGCCGCAAACAAAGTGGGATTTAACAAGATGTGTGTGTGTGGGGACAATCTGCCACATTACTGCTGTGATGTGTTCAGGGAACGTGGGACCACAACACAGCGATGGAATCAAATGGACCCCTTGGTTGCTCAATACGATGGGAAGGAAGTTCTCCATTATCCTGCTGCCACAAAGCCCTGAAGACAAGATGCTCACAAACTTATTTCAAAGGAGGAAGAAGCTGTGAGACGAGTGGCGTTCACTGAACCAACCACTCGGGTTCATTCATCCCACAGAGCTCATTTTATTCTCTGTCAAATAACACTGCTGTCTTTAAGGTGGCTCCGGACAAACACGTTACACCGGTTGCTCTAAAAGTGTTCATGGTGGCGAAGATTGCAAACAGGAATAAATGTCGCACAGAAATAATTGTGTTGAATCCAAAGTGGGCAGAAAGTAGAAGTTCCAAGGGGAAGTTGATCAGATCCCAATACCAGTCTGATGCAGCCTGAAAACAGCTGATTACCGATCTGACGCAGCGTCATCATATTATGTTTTAGCTCATTGAGCTGCAACCTGTCATCATGCTGCAGACTCGCACCTTTCTTTTCCTCAGGCGACATTGTGAGCAACATGGAGAGCAGAGGACGTTTCCATTGACTTCCTCCATGATGCCTTTGTGGTCTGTTCAGTAATAATGAGCATAAACATTCACAATGTGTATGACTGTAATCTTGCCAAATGTATTTAGATAATACATTTGACAAGATATATATATCCATGCAATCACAACTATGTGTATATATATATATATATATATATATATATATATATATATATATATATATATATATATATATATATATATATATATATATATAGTTGGGTGTTATCAGCATAGCGATGGTAGGAAAAGCCATGCGTTCGAATGACAGAAAGAGAGAGTTGGTGTACAGAGAGAAGAGGAGAGGACCCAGGACGGAGCCCTGAGGTACCCCAGTAGTCAGAGGACCCAGGACTGAGCCCTGAGGGACCCCAGTAGTCAGAGGACCCAGGACTGAGCCCTGAGGGACCCCAGTAGTCAGAGGACCCAGGACTGAGTCCTGAGGGACCCCAGTAGTGAGAGGACCCAGGACTGAGCCCTGAGGGACCCCAGTAGTCAGAGGACCCAGGACTGAGCCCTGAGGGACCCCAGTAGTGAGAGGACAAAGTTCAGACACAGATCCTCTCCAAGTTACTGTCTGTGCTTCTGCCTGTATTAAATGTCGAGTCTTTTTGAGGACTTTGATAAGTGCTATATAATAAATAAAACAACCTATGAGACATCAGCAAGCAGGTGAATGGTCATCTTACCCCTGATGTGAGTAGTGGTGAAATGACAAACAATAGTAAAACCTCTAAAATAGTGAGGAAATAAACGTCAATGTTTTATTGCTTAACTTACTTTAATTGTTTAATTATTGCTTATTTGATATGTTTCCATGTAGAAAATGATCAGTCACACTGAAGTGTGTGTGTGTGTGTGTGTGTGTGTGTGTGTGTGTGTGTGTGTGTGTGTGTGTGTGTGTGACAAATAGCAGGTTAATAACGGCCTCAGTGTCACTGACGTTTCACTCGATACAGTATTGGCGTTCCAGTTAAGCCAACAAATGAGTAGATTATCGTCAGCTCCTGTCAGTGAACACATCGTTTAGAGCGTCCATCTTGCACGCAGCACACACATACCTCAGCATGTTTATCTTGTTACTCTTTGTTTTCACTGCTTTATAACAAGATAAAACCACAGATGTGTTCTGGCAGCAGCCCTGAAACAGTACGTCAAAGTCAGGTAAAGCTATCAGCCGACTGAGGAACGTAAATAATCTGAAACTCTTCTCCTCAGAGAGCGCTGAGGGAACCAGATCTTCAAGGTTAAAAATGCCGTCCACATAGCTCATAACATTTCTACACAGCAGAGATTACAGCAAGAAATGAAGGGGAATGGACTCCAAAGGGTCCGACTTTGACCCGTGCAAAACTGTGGAGGTTGGGGAGTTTGTCTGCCGTCCATGCTGACTCGCTAACCAATCAGACGCTTCCTGTGCTCCCGTGTGTACGAGTCTCAGATGTCTATGCTGACTCTTTAACCAATAAGACGCTTCCTGTGCTCCCATGTGTACGAGTCTCAGCCCGTCTCTGAGCGCCGCTTCAGATAAAGACGGATAGGGCGAGTCTGATGACATGTCTGCTGCAGACCACAGTTCAATGAGAGCACTCGCTCAACACGACGGGCGTGACCATCATCACACTTGACTGTCCACTAGATTTACGTGAGATGCATCTACATAAAGAGCAGCCGGAGCAGAGAGAACGAGGTCCACTGTTTGTGTTCTGGCTCTCAGGTGTAAGGACAGAACAGAATTGATTTGAATATTTGTTGAGTGTGAAATTAACTCTAGATGATCATAACTTTACATTATCAAGACCACGATTGAAACACTTCAATGATGACACAAGCTGTGTGTGATGAACATCCATCACTGACAGTGTTGATGCTCCCTGAGTTTACCACATTTATACAGGCTTGAAGGATATTCCATATTCAAGGAGGAAGCATATACAACTGGAAACTTGAAATGAAAACAATAAATAACAAGAATGTGTGTCGAACGACAGAAGCGATAACCCCGTTTAACCATATTTGAGTATTGATTTGAGGAGTGTCATGGCTGTGATGACAGGCATTGTCTTTCCATAAATGAGAGAAAACCATCCCACATTTGGGTTACTAGTGGGCAGTTCTCAAACAAAGATGCTACAGTAGATTTCATATACTGACTTTATCATGGTCTATTGAACAATAGCCATTCTGTTTCATAAAGAGAAGGGCCATCTAATCCCGCACAGTGCTTCCAAAACAGATTCCACCTTAATGCGCATCATCCGCTCTGCTGAGAGGCTGCAATCTGCATCCATGACTTGTTGGCCTCCAGGACCCTGAAGCGAGCCTCCAGGACCCGGAAGCGGGTCTCCAGGACTAGGCCTCCTTCAAGACCAAGACCGAGAGACTGTAGAGACTGTACAGACTACAGACCTACAGACTGTACAGTCTGTACAGTCTGTAGAGCCTAACAGCACTCTGAGGCCCAACAGGTCAGTGGACTCAGCTCCACACCGGCTGTTATCGGCCAAATGAAGGCAGACAGCTGTGTATGTAGGGGGATCTTTCCTCATCATGTTTGGAGGACAGTAACACTCATAGATTCCAGTATAAGGTGAAGCCTGTTAGAACTAATGGATCTGTAGTTTGTTGGCTACTTGTACTTTTACTGCTTATACTATTGTACTTCTTAATTGTTAATCATTTGATATTCTTACTGAGGGTTGTGGGTGTCTTCCACCACTGATTAAAGGAACATTATTACATTTATTCTTGTTTAAATTAGCCTGGTAGCTTTCCATGGAAATGGCCTGTAAGATGAAAGTGTGGCTGTCGCGGCTCCACACTGACTGAGCAGTGACAGAAGAGATTAATTCCTCCGACTGCAGACTACAGCTCATGCTGCTCTTTCATTAGTCTTTAGGGCCATTTGACTCCAAACTCAGAGTAAGCAGAGAGGATTAACACAGGCCTCGCTGCCTCGCCGTGATGGATGCCTCACATTACATTCATAAAATACTTGGAGAGGTCGCTCGTGTCATGTATGAAGAAAGACGTACAGCACCAGTTATCGCAGGCGGGAAAAGTGAGTGTGCAGTGGAGTCACTGCTCTCACGGAGACGAAAGCCAAGCAGACCGGAGAAGGAAGTTCATATGTAATTCGCTGAGGTTTGTTAGGCAACCACGACTCAAACGAGAAAGAAACACAGCTGAGCGAATATTTACAGATATTGAGTCAGGGTGATGACGTGAGCCTCAACGGATTGATGGCGATAAACTGATGCAGGACTCTGTTTAAACTTCAGCAGTCTCATACATTGAGTCGAACATGAAGGTGGAGTTGTAGTAGCAGCGAGTCCTGGTCCATGTCAAACCAGGTTTTGGATGCAGATCTGTTGGGCGCTAACACTGGTCGGCATCATCCGTGCTTCACAAGACGTTTTTGAGTGTGATTCAACAGCGTGGCACCAACATGTTAATCCTTCAAAGGACTATATTGATATTGTTCTTTATTCCCATGTGACTATTAAGCACCTGGGATCAGAGTAAGTTTAGGTTCTGTTACTTAACTTATTGTTTTGTTATGCACCTTCATAACAAATGAAATCCACAAACAAACAAGTGGAGGCAAGAGGAAGTTCATCAGGTGCCTCTGAGCTTCATATTCATGAGCTCATTATCATAATCAGACCTCGTCACAGCTGTTGAAGCTCCGCACATTGTTTTCTGTTTGTCAGCTCAAAACATCAAACATCCTCCCACACGCAAACTTTCTTTCCTTATATATATATATATATATATATATATATATATATATATATATATATATATATATATATATATATATATATATATCCCTCCAAACTCGCGCTTCCTTGAGAATCATTTCACTTTTTGTTTAGGCCACACCTCCTCGCCTGTAATTGCAGATCGCCGCTTTGCCTCATTTGGTTCAGCGTGGAGACAGAGCAGGGTCAGATGTCAGAGGTCAAAAGTCAGAGGTCAGCCAAGCGGCTGCTAAACAGATCTGTTCATTAGCAAACAGCCGCTTACAACATTCAGCGACAGCATCCATCACACAGAAAAGCTTCAGCAGCAGCTTGAACCGCTGCCTCAGATGCAGAGGAGGACGTTTTACTTCAGTAAAAGTAACAATAGTATAACACGGTGTAGAAGTACTGCCTTGCAAGGAAAGGTACTTTCACTTTGCTCGATGACAGCCTGAATGTTCATCATGTTGTCATATTAGAGTCAGCCTTCAAAAGATGACTATCAGCATGAAACTTACGCATAAAGTTATTAACATGGACTACTTTCCCTGTATTAAACAAGGCTTATAAATGAAAACATTTGGTGAATTTAGGAGAAATCTACAGAAGCAACAAGACAAAGAAGTCCAAAGAATACCTGAATGTGTTCTCCTCTCGTCTGAAAGAAGACCTGTCGAGTGATTATTGAGGGTTAATCTTTATTCTTGTATAAGTCTCATCTTAATCTAAAATAAAATTATTCATAAAATGATTAGTTAAGTGTTAAGTAACTAAAGTTGTTAGATAAATATAGTCATAAAAGTCATATATTTCCTTTTGAGATGTTGTGAAGTAGAAGTATGAGGTAGCAGAAAATATATGGTACTCAAGTGAAGTACAAGTACATCTGGGTAAATGTACTTGTACTTGACTCGACGACACTAGAAGCTAAACCAGCAAGACTTCTCCAGAGGAAGATATCAGTTTGGATGTTTTTCTGTCTGGTGTTGTGCTGCCATCTACTGGACTCATTTTGAAATCACTCCTTAATGTGCAACATCAGAACTGCCACTGAGCAAATACATATTCTTAAATTGTGTTTGTGTCCATACATGACTGTTAATGAAAGTTTATTAAAAACAAGTTTAGGTCATAATTCCAATAATAAACCAGTGATTAATGAGATAAACATATCGTAGTACCTCATTCTGTAAGCATGCAGCACACAGCGCTGTGCTAGCAGTTTACAGACTTACGCTTATGTTTTATTGAACATTTAATAAATAACTATTTTAAAGGATTCTATTATTCAATATGTTTCTAAAAAAAATCTTGCTCTGGAGTGTGTCTGGATGGTGGTCCATGTGTATACTACTCATTATATATTCATGTGTATACTACTCGTATATACCATGTGTATACTACTCATTATATGTACATTATATGTTCATGTGTATACTACTCTATATATATAAATCATGTG
Organism: Clinocottus analis; assembly: GCF_023055335.1. NCBI lineage: Eukaryota > Metazoa > Chordata > Actinopteri > Perciformes > Cottidae > Clinocottus > Clinocottus analis. The sequence continues at coordinate 3,298,840 of NW_027175821.1, forward strand.
TATACTACTCATTACATGTACCATGTGTATACTACTCATTACATGTCCATTAGTGTCCTATTTGTAAAGTATCACTCTTTGTGTGAAGTACAGTCCATTGAATACGTTCACTATCAAGTTGCAATGATGTGGTTTATAAATCTTCATACATCATTATTCCATGACAGAAGAGCAGACGACAGAGTTTTAAATAAAGTTTTTATTAAAGAAGATGCAGCTCAATAACAGCAAACTGAACCCAAACCTCCTGTAAACAGTTAATAAAAAAAATACACACACACACACACACACACACACACACACACACACACACACACACACCCCTGTGACTCTACTGTAATAAATTATATGTACAGTCCAGGTCCATCTGTGACGATCTGACACAAAGAGTCCTCAGTTCAGCGCTGGAGTCTGCAGGGAGAAAACAACATGAACGTTAACTACAGAGAAAATAACATGAACGTTAATTACAGAGAAAATAACATGAACGTTAACTACAGAGAAAACATGAACGTTAACTACAGAGGAGATAAAGTACATATACATATATAAACACAAATATATATACATATATCTGACAAAAAGTAAATTAGTCTTGAATGTTGAACACAGATACCAGAGCATTGCTGGAGTGGGTCAGTATGAAATATGAAACGTAATCTTTTTATACCTATTATTTATCACTTTTGTTTTGGGTAGACTCGCTCTTTCCGTCACAGGCAACAATTTTGACCTTGTCGACCTTCACAAGGTCCGTCACCTCCCTGAACTCCACGTCGTTCAGGACGAAGGTCCACACGTTATCACAGAACCTGTAGGTGTTCAGGGAGCCCTGTGGTAGAAATGCATGATATTATGGTTGAGGCTTAAGATAGAGGGGCAGAGGAGCGTTTAGGCTTGGGTTAGAGAGGCAGAGGGGGGTTTAGGCCCAGGTTAGAGGGGCAGAGAAGGATTTAGGCTTGGGGGTCAGAGGTCAGAGGAGGTGGACTCACCCTGAAATTGACTCTGTTGCGGACTCTGTTGGCGAGCGCTGTGTTGATAGCTTTATCAAACTGGAGGAGGACCTGAAGAGCCAGCTGAGGAGTGATCTGCTGAGTCTGAACACAAGTACGAGATGTTTAACTTCCTCACAGCAGATTATAACAGTGACACGACTAATGACCACATTGATTCATCCACAACACAATATGAGATCTCCGTATGATTTGAAATGTGTTTCATGTAAATCACAAGTATAGAGGAATAAATAAAGTAAACGAAAATAGTGACGTGAGGCAACCCTGACCCTTAATGTTCAGTGTTTCCCCGACTATTACATTCGGGGAGCTAACCCCAACCCCCTAAGGTTCATTATAGAACCAGCAGCTCTATTAGCACAGAGCAGCTCTATCAGCACAGAGCAGCTCTATTAGCACAGAGCAGCTCTATTTGCACAGAGCAGCTCTATTTGCACAGAGCAGCTCTATGAACACAGAGCAGCTCTATGAACACAGAGCAGCTCTATGAACACAGAACGTCCAACGCTCCTCTTGTCATGTGTTCGCGTTACATTCATGAAGATTGCTAATAACTTAAATCAATAAAGAAAATATAAACACAGCGTTCAGAAGCACAGACGTCATCAGATATCATACGTGTTTAGGGCTCCTTGGCTTTAGCTTCAGCTCAGACTTGATGCAGATCTGAGCTGAAGCTAAGTGACGCTGTGAAGCAAAGCTAGCTCCAGTTAGCTCGCAGCTTCGTTCAGCTCGCAGCTTCAGTTAGCTCGCAGCTTCAGTTAGCTCGCAGCTTCAGTTAGCTCGCAGCTTCAGTTAGCTCGCAGCTTCTTCGGCTCGCAGCTTCAGTTAGCTCGTAGTTCCAGCTAAAGTGACGGAGATTCACAGCTGCGCTAGCTCCGAGCTAACATGACCCGGTTCCTGCACGCTGCTGTAAGCTCGCGGTGTGTTTACATATTATCTATATTTAATATCTATATACGTATGTAATCGCTGTGTCACCTGTATGAGCTCGTCCAGACTCTCCTGCAGGCTGTTCCCCAGAGTTGTGTTCCTGTACAGCTGGTACGCCATGATGGAACTGTTCCTTCCCTCAGCTCCTCACCGGAAACAGAGAGAGGGAACTTCCGGTTTAACCTTTAAAAATAAAGATACAGCGCTACTGATACCGGTTTAACGTAAAACAAAAAAGATATGATACTACTTTTTGTGATCACATTTTTATTGATTTTCTAAATTATGCATATAGAGCAAAGATGTGCACAATACATTAAATAAGATAAAATAATCCTTTATTAGTCCCTCTGTGGGGAAATTACAGTGTTACAGCAGCCCTTATTCACAGATCAAGTAATATAAGTAAACAGTAGAACAGTAATAAAAACGAATAAACAGTAAAACTGAAAAAAAAAAAAAAAAAAAAACTGTGTAGAAGTATACAGAAACAATATAGAGATCCCCCATTTACATTTGTATTGACAAGTTTAATGATCTGCTTTCGTTCTCACAAGTCGAAGTGTGTCTGATATGTGGATATGTGTTCTTCGCAGAAAATTAAAAATTAATTAAAATTTATAAAGTAATGAATGATATTAATTTTTGTTTTGATAAAAAATTAAAACAGTTCCCACAGACCCGAACACCATACCAGGGTTCAAAACTGAGTGACGCGTTACCGCCACCAAGTGGTGTGAAGCTGTATCGCAACTGAGCGTCTTTTGGATAACACTTGTAATTCAGTCTTAAATGTATAACCTCTGCAGACATTTTTGTAAAATTTAGGACCTAAAGCATCAGAATCTGCGACAAAAATCACAATAAAACAAAGCCTTGGCCTGTTAGGAAGGAGTTTCAGTCAAAAAAACTGTCGTTCGGTTAAAAAATGGAAAGAATTATGTATTTTATGCCACAAGATTGTCTGAATGGGTCATGCTGGGACTTAAAATTGCCGCGGGAGGATTTCCAAAAGAACTTTGTGCAAGGACCGAGTGTTTTCTGTATCCAGTGTTCTTTCAGACCTTTTCGGAAGAACCCATAATGTCCCTATACCACGCCAAACGCCCAAATTATGCATCCAACCCCGGCCCCTTGACTTCATCTTGCCCGCATCGGTAAAAATGATGACGCAGTGGCAGTCTCTACATAGTGACATGCCTCCGCCCTTGTGTGTGTGTGTGTGTGTGTGTGTGTGTGTGTGTGTGTGCGTGTGTGTGCATGTAAGCGTTGTTCTCTGTCAGTGAAACCAAGGTTATTCGGTGTCACCCCATTTTTCCATGGCTCAGCAGAAACGGCTCAGTAAAGTGTTTCTGGTTACATCTGCTGCCGCCGGCGGGGGGTCCCGACTGCTGTGGAGGCGACTGAGGGAGCGGAGCAGCAGCAAACTGGGAACCATGTTTTCCAACATGTCTCCACCAGGAAAACGTTGTGAGCCTCGTTTGTTAATTGTTGTGGTTGCACGGAGAGTAAAATGGCATTAAAGTGATTCTAAACCAACAATACTGTATTTTAGTTTATAGATACAGTAACGCAGAAGAATAAATTAACATGTTTTGCTCTTTTTTTATCCCTCCTCACATCTGGCCGCCCCTCATCATTTCTTCACCTTTTTATAATTCCGCTGTAAAAAAAAACCTTGATGCAAGTACTGTTTCCAAGGCAGTGATTTTCTTTGTGAAAACAACATTTATATGCATATATGTACAGGAACACAAACACATTTGCACTTGCACTCGCACACACCATTTGCTGCAGGGCAAAACCTTCTCCCACCAACATGTACGCCTCTTCTCGCAGTCTCCCACTGGCTACGGCCCCTACAGATGGATTCAAAATCATCACCAGAAACAATCTATAAATGTGTGAACGCCTCATTTACGCCTGTGTTTAAAAAAAAAAAAGCAAAGGAAAAGCAAAGCAGATTGGAACAAGCTGATGCTGAACAGGAGGTTTATCCATTTATATACACACATGGATGTGTCTATATAAGGTGTCTATATAAGGAACTATGGCTGTCAGAAGATCAGATTTGATCCATTATCATGAACAAAACTATTCAGGATAGTATGGAAGCCCATTTCCACCACAAAAAAAAGTCATGACAACAAAAAAATTATAATTATGACCAAAAAAAATGTATACTGTCCTGAATAAACCACACAATAAGCAAGATAACGCCTCGTAGCTTTCCTGACCAAGGGGCGCTACAATGTGATTGAGACTCACTGTTGTTCTTCATTAAATGGTGTCGTGCTAACACACTTTCCACCACGAAGCACCCGTCTATACGACAGAGGACAACTCGATGCACGGTTACAATATGTGCCTTACTTTACAACCCACTGCATTAGCGTTAGCAGGACTGTGACGACACCACTTTTGTTTTAAGGGCTATGTGCAGTCTGAGGTGTCGGTCGCCCCCTTTGAGAAACACAGCAGCAGCTACATTAAGAGCATTGCTGTTATTTGTTGAGCTAAAACGTCAGCAGTTAGCTTGCATAATTAGCATGTTGAACCGGCGATGGGATGAAGAGACATGAAGACAGTGCAGGCACTTACAATCTCATATTTCAACTTTTTATCTCCTTTTTTTTGGTCATACCTTTTTTTTGGGTCATGACTTTTTTTTGGTCATGACTTTTTTTTTTGGTCATGACTTTTTTTGGTCATGACTTTTTTTTTTGGTCATGACTTTTTTTTTTGGTCATGACTTTTTTTTGTTTCATGACTTTTTTTTTGGTCATGACTTTTTTTTGTTTCATGACTTTTTTTGGTCATGACTTTTTTTCATAACTTTTTTTTGGTCATGACTTTTTTTTTTGGTCATGACTTTTTTTTTGGTCATGACTTTTTTTTGGTCATGACTTCTTTTGGTCATCACTTTTTTTTTGGTCAATTTTTTTTTGGTCCTAACTTTTTTTTGGTCATGACTTTTTTTTGGTCATGACTTTTTTTTTTGGTCATGACTTTTTTTTTGGTCATGACTTTTTTTTGGTCATGACTTCTTTTGGTCATGACTTTTTTTTGGTCATGACTTTTTTTTTTGGTCATCACTTTTTTTTGGTCATCACTTTTTTTTTGGTCAATTTTTTTTTGGTCATCACTTTTTTTTGGTCATGACTTTTTTTTGGTCATGACTTTTCTTTTGGTCATGACTTTTTTTTGGTTATGACTTTTTTTTTGGTCATGACTTTTTTTTGGTCATGACTTCTTTTGGTCATGACTTTTTTTTGGTCATGACTTTTTTTTTGGTCATGACTTTTTTTTGGTCATGACTTTTTTCTTTTGGTCATGACTTTTTTTTGGGTCATGACTTTTTTTTGGTCATGACTTTTTTTTTTGGTCATCACTTTTTTTTGGTCATCACTTTTTTTTTGGTCAATTTTTTTTTGGTCATCACTTTTTTTTGGTCATGACTTTTTTTTCGGTCATGACTTTTTTTTGGTCATGACTTTTTTTTTTGGTCATGACTTTTTTTTTGGTCATGACTTTTTTTTGGTCATGACTTCTTTTGGTCATCACTTTTTTTTTGGTCAATTTTTTTTTGGTCCTAACTTTTTTTTGGTCATGACTTTTTTTTGGTCATGACTTTTTTTTTTGGTCATGACTTTTTTTTTGGTCATGACTTTTTTTTGGTCATGACTTCTTTTGGTCATGACTTTTTTTTGGTCATGACTTTTTTTTTGGTCATCACTTTTTTTTGGTCATCACTTTTTTTTTGGTCAATTTTTTTTTGGTCATCACTTTTTTTTGGTCATGACTTTTTTTTCGGTCATGACTTTTTTTTGGTCATGACTTTTTTTTTTGGTCATGACTTTTTTTTTGGTCATAATTTTTTTTCATAACTTTTTTTTTGGTCATGACTTTTTTTTGGTCATGACTTTTTTTTGGTCATGACTTTTTTTTGGTCATCACTTTTTTTTTGGTCAATTTTTTTTTGGTCCTAACTTTTTTTTGGTCATGACTTTTTTTTCGGTCATGACTTTTTTTTGGTCATGACTTTTTTTTTTGGTCATGACTTTTTTTTTGGTCATGACTTTTTTTTTTGGTCATGACTTTTTTTTGGTCATGACTTTTTTTTTGGTCATGACTTTTTTTTGGTCATGACTTTTTTTTGGTCATCACTTTTTTTTTGGTCATGACTTTTTTTTGGTCATGACTTCTTTTGGTCATGACTTTTTTTTGGTCATGACTTTTTTTTTTGGTCATGATTTTTTTTTGGTCCTAACTTTTTTTTGGTCATGACTTTTTTTTGGTCCTAACTTTTTTTTGGTCATGACTTTTTTTTGGTCCTAACTTTTTTGGTCATGACTTTTTTTTCGGTCATGACTTTTTTTTGGTCATGACTTTTTTTTTGGTCATGACTTTTTTTTTGGTCCTAATTTTTTTTCATAACTTTTTTTTGGTCATGACATTTTTTTTTGGTCATGACTTTTCTTTTGGTCATGACTTTTTTTTGGGTCATGACTTTTTTTGGTCATGACTTTTTTTGGTCATAACTTTTTTTTGGTCATGACTTTTTTTTTGGTCATGACTTTTTTTTGGTCATGACTTTTTTTTCGTCATGACTTTTTTTTCGTCATGACTTTTTTTTCATGCCTTTTTTTTTTTGGTCATGACTTTTTTTTCGTCGTGACTTTTTTTTGGTCATGACTTTTTTTGGTCACACTTTTTTGGTCATGACTTTTTATTGGTCATGACTTTTTTTCGGTCATGACTTGTTTTTGGTCATGACTTTTTTCATAACTTTTTTTTTGGTCATGACTTTTTTTTTGGTCATGACTTTTTTTTTGGTCATGACTTTTTTTTGGTCATGACTTCTTTTGGTCATGACTTTTTTTTGGTCATGACTTTTTTTTTGGTCATCACTTTTTTTTGGTCATCACTTTTTTTTTGGTCAATTTTTTTTTGGTCATCACTTTTTTTTGGTCATGACTTTTTTTTGGTCATGACTTTTCTTTTGGTCATGACTTTTTTTTGGTTATGACTTTTTTTTTGGTCATGACTTTTTTTTGGTCATGACTTCTTTTGGTCATGACTTTTTTTTGGTCATGACTTTTTTTTTGGTCATGACTTTTTTTTGGTCATCACTTTTTTTTTGGTCCTAATTTTTTTTCATAACTTTTTTTTGGTCATGACATTTTTTTGGTCATGACATTTTTTTGGTCATCACTTTTTTTTGGTCATCACTTTTTTTTGGTCAATTTTTTTTTGGTCCTAACTTTTTTTTGGTCATGACTTTTTTTTGGTCATGACTTTTTTTTTTGGTCATGACTTTTTTTTTGGTCATGACTTTTTTTTGGTCATGACTTCTTTTGGTCATGACTTTTTTTTGGTCATGACTTTTTTTTTTGGTCATCACTTTTTTTTGGTCATCACTTTTTTTTTGGTCAATTTTTTTTTGGTCATCACTTTTTTTTGGTCATGACTTTTTTTTCGGTCATGACTTTTTTTGGTCACACTTTTTTGGTCATGACTTTTTTTGGTCAAACTTTTTTGGTCATGACTTTTTTTGTCATACTTTTTTTCATAATTATGAAAAAGCAATCTTGCCGTCAGTAGTTTTAATGATGTATTATAAAGCTGCGAAGAGCTCTGTGTAAACAGGTCATAATTAAACTCTAATATACATTTATATTGCTGTGAAAACATCTTCAAACATGCATGTTTATTCAAGTTTCTCCCCAAAACCAAGGACGCACCAACCAATGTGTATGTGCATGGGGTGATTAACGGTCACTCAGTCACACATTTTCACATAAACATAAAGGAGCATTGCATGAGTTTTACTCCAGATGGAAGAAAAGAAAAAGCACCCCAAACCAAACTATCCTCTTCAATTTGGGAAGTGCTGAAACTTGAAATCAAGCAGAGCTGTGGGACATTGACGAGGATGTTTGAGGGGTTCAATGCGGCGCCCTTCCAAATAAAGAAGCAGCTCAGAGCACATCACTTTGGTTGTTTTCCAGATGCTCAACAGACACAAACGTCGTGACAGAGTGACGGAATTGCCTAGAAAGAGAGGGAATTTGTCACCTGTACATTATAGGGCACTCAAGTTTTTGTCAAGTACTTGCATGTAATGGGTGGGCGGGCTTACCGACGTGGATGAGAGGCCTTCAGGGCTCTGCAGAGCGTAGACGACTCCCAATCAGAGTCACAAGTGGATAATGGTTCAGGCCGATGTTTCCTTTGGAGAGAACGACTTCATCGACCATGACAGTGGGCAGTGAAGCGCTGGAGAACGAGTACTAAATAAGATTTAGGATAAGTGTTTTTCTGAACGCTCCTCTGAAGACATCTTCTTAGAGGACTCCTCCGTGCCTTACGATCCCCAATACCTTAGATCAGGCAAACTTTACTGTGAAATACTGGAAACATGACCACATTTATCATATTTACTTAAACCCATCTGCCAATCCATTTTTTTTTGCAGCCACAATATCTGTCCACTCCGAGTGGGACGTGATTCATCATAAAATGATAGACAACCTGGCAGTAAATGCACCATTATGAATCTAAATTGGGCTTTTTCTTCTTCTTCTCTACGACTCGACTAAACATTTTTATGCATTAATTTGACCAGCAGCGGTGTGGGCTGTGAGGTGTGAACTCGAACCCCTGAAGGAAAGGATTCACGTCAATATGCTTCCCTCTGAACATGGATGAGTAGATTTTGATGTTATTTTTGGAGACTTCTATGTCAGTAAAGGCGTTTTTTATACAACCCTGGAGGGGAGATTCTCCTTTTTGCTCCGCCTCCGCCTCTACTGGGAGGTCAGAGGTCACGGTCAGCTGCACAACAACATCTCCGTCTTTCAGCCGAAGAATGCTCTTCCCGCTCATGTTTCCCTCAGCTCACAGGAAGCCGGGTTCTCCTGCGTGAGCTTTGGAAGTGAAGCCTGTGTGGATAAATGCACCCTGGTGGACGTGAGCCAACGTTTAACACACAGCAAATGGATTAACTTGCAATTTGGAGATTTGGTTTTATTTTGAAGTGCTTCCCTAAAGACCAAGCTTGTTCTTGGATAAGTGAATCTGCAAAATAATCACTGTTATTGTTCCATAATTGATTGATTGATATCCAAACATGTGGAAGGTCTGGCTCAGGCCTTCATCGATAAAGGAAAGTAAAACCACCTCAACCGACACAAATAAACCACAAAGACACACAAATAAACTACAAAAAGACACAAAATAAACACTTTCAGACACAAAGACTACAAAGAGAAGCAAGACAACCGAGACACAAAACAACTACAAAGCTACTCAGAATGACTACAAAGAGACACAAAACAACTACAAAGCTACTCAGATCTCAGGTCATGAACATAAATATTGTACAAATTTCCAAATGTTGACCTGATGGAAAAGTCAGAGGCACACCAAGGTTATCAAAACGTCTCCTCCAGGATCTTGTAGCTCTGCAGCCCCAGGTGGCCGCAAAAGAAATGCAGATTTAAACTTGCAGCATCTGCCAATCAAACACGGGAAGTTGCACAAAGCACTGGTTCAGTCAGCTTTAACATTGAGACTCTACTGGTCTACATTTGTGACTGAACGCTCTGTTTTTGGAGCTTTTTAGAGCTCTAATGCAGCACCGAACAAGGCCCGTCCGTTATTCTGGTCCCCGAACGCCTCATTTGAAGTACAGCGAGGAAGCAGGAGAGACGGGGACGTGGTTTACTTCTGCCTCGGCTGTTAAGGAACCCAAGAAAGAGGACACATCGACTCCATCAGACTGAATGCAAATGTGCTGACGTTCACTTTCAGCTTGAAGTTGGAGCTGAAACGCACGTTAAAGAAATGAATTGCAGCTGAAGGGAATCTGTGGCGTTAAGCTCTGCTCTCCGGCGTCTCGTGTTCAGTCTGCGTGCCTCTCTCCCTCTGCATTTGTTTGGTGTTGAAGATGTCACGTTGGGCTGGTGGGGAGTGGTGGTGTGATTTCCCCGACAGCTTGACTCGTGGTTCTGACTCATTAGCTTCCCGCGCTCCCAGAATGAGCCTCATCAATCGTAAAAAAAAACCTCCCCAGCGCACAAAAAGAGCCGCTCTCTCTTTCTGCTACCTGGACGTTTAACTCTCTTTCCTCCACAACGAGAGCGGCTCCAACAAAACAGCGCCAACCGTTTTCCTAAACGCCGTTAAATGGGAGAGTTTTTTCACTGTGACTCACTCAATTATGCTAGTCGGGCTACATCAGACAGGAGAACACATTCAGGTATCTCATGTGGGCACATGTTGCATTCATGCACCAACAGTGAGGGCTGGAGATTTGAGCTGTGAGGTTGTTTTTTTTACAAGGCTTAGGATAGGGGGTTAGGTTTAGGGTTAGGGTTTAGGGTTAGGTTAGGTTGAGGGTTTAGGTTTAGGGCAAGGGTTTGGGTTTAGGGTTAGGGTTATGGTTTAGGGGTTAGGTTCAGGGTTTAGGGTTAGGGTTTAGGATTTAGGGTTAGGCTAGTGTTAGGGCTTAGGTTTAGGGTTAGGTTTAGAGCAAGGGTTAGGGTTTAGGGTTAAGGTTTAGGGTTATGTTTAGGGGTTAGGTTCAGGGTTTAGGGTTAGGGTTTAGGTTTAGGGTTAGGTTCAGGGTTTAGGGTTAGGGTTTAGGGGTTAGGATTTAGGGTTAGGCTAGTGTTAGGGTTTAGGTTTAGGGTTAGGGTATAGAGTTAGGGTTTAGGGTTTAGGAAAAATCAAGCTGCCTCACACCATAGGGGTGGAGGAAGAGCACGGGCTCACAAGTCGCTTTTAAAAAAAAAACTTTTCTTTCTCCTTGTCGTTTATTGTGTTTCATTAAGTCCGCCTGGCCATGTTGTTTTTAGTTTTTGTATCCAGCAGCTTTCCATGAATAGTCTTTTGGCTGTGGAATAGGTAGGTTTAGGGTTTAAATTATATTTGAGGAAACGTTACACTCCCTTTCTGTTTACTGCCAGAACAAAAGAATGATAACGAGACTTATCGGACCGCTCGTCAAATAAATCCGTACCTGCGAAGCTAATGAGGTCTCGCGGTGTCGCTGCCACACGGTAAAGACGGCCGTCTTTCATGTGCGCTGAGCTCCGACTAACAAGCTCTGCTGCAGCAGTGCTGTACCGTAGGTGTGTGTGAGTGTGTGCGCGGTAGTGCGTGTGTGTGTCGTCAGGTTGGGAGACTCTCTGAAGGCCCCGGGTGGATCCTCCAGGAGGTCACGTCATGCCCCTCTGCTGCCGCCGTGGATCTCAACCCCTCACGACACGAGCAGCAGCCATCACCTCGTCTACCTTTCTTCTTCACACAGACACACACACACACACACACACACACACACACACACTGATGAAGAACTATGTTATCGTAGCAGTTATTTCTGCTGCGGGACACACAGCTTACAAAGCAAAATAACCCGTTTCAAGGAATCTCAGGACAAACTCTGTGGACGACGCGCGCAAAACAACACACACAAAATGAAATTAGAAGCCTCTAACACTCCTTTATTGCTACGTATACGCCGGCCAATAATAATAACCCAATAAGGCGTCATGCACTGGAGTTCAAACACAGGACCGGCTCACAGGGAAAGGTCAGCGTGGCGTCATACGGACGACTTTCCTTCCTTCTTGCAACTGTACTCGTGACGTTTCTGGTCATTCGTGTCCTATCGCAGTGCTTTGGTTGAAAATGAGCATATTGTAATCAAATGCCTGAGCAAGACTAAGAACACACCAACAGAAATCACTTGGACGAGAGCCTGCCCCCACAACAGAGCACGCGTATTACTCATCCCCCACAGAGCCGCCTTGCTGTGGTGCGTTGTGGGAGGACGGCGGTGGGCGGCTGTGCGATGAGACGACGCTGCATGACTTCAGCCCTGCATGTTAGCGTAGCAGCATAATGTTTCCTCGCCGTCCTTTTGCACTAAGTGGCTTCTGTTTTAGCCCCGTGTGTGTGTGTGTGTGTGTGTGTGTGTGTGTGTGTTTGTGTCTTTATACTGTATGCACTTCAAAACTAATCAGGAAAGCCAGTGTGGTGGAACCCAGACATCTTGTTTATCCTGCGAGATCTACCCGCACTTCACCTTCAGAGCTGCACACACACACACGCACACACACACACTCACGCACACACGCATACACGCACACACACACACACACACACACACACACACACACACACACACACATTGAAGGTCTTGTGCTTGTCCCAGGTGCAGAGAAATCTGTGAAGCAGCATGTGGCTTGTCCCAGTTCCTCTACAGTACCTGTGTGACTTTGTGTGTGTGTGTGTGTGCGTGTGTGTGTGTGTGTGTGATTGCGTATTGCGACAAGACTGACCCATTTGAATCCTAATTCAGGCGCTCACCAATGCATTGCTGAAACTAGTTCAACTTGGAGGCAATCTAGGCTGCCGATAGCGGCGTCACCGCGCAGCTCGATGCCCGAGGTCAAAGGGCAGACATCTGGGGAAAGACTCCTAAAATAGAAGTTGTATGGGGGGGAAAAAAAAGGTTGTTTAATGTGTGTGTGTGTATGTGGATGTGTGTGTGTGTGGTAATGTTGTTAGGAAACGGCTCAGATGTTCAAGTCAAGGAGATGAACGGGCCAATCTGCGTTCTCCCTTTTCCAGTTTTGACATAAAAGGGTCAGAGATGTGACTTTGTTGAAGTCGTTTTCGAAGCAGTGCACGTCTATACACTGTGTCCTGACCAAAGCAGGTGTGTGTGTGAGAGGCAGAAGGAGAAAGCAAACAGGCAGAGAGAGAGAGAGGGAGGGAGGGAGAGAGGGTGAGACAGAGAGAAGCAAACAAGAGAGGGAAGGAGACAGGGAGAGAGAGAGAGGATTGTTTCTTTCTCTGGACGACAGCAGCAGCAGCTCGGATCCGTACGAGAGGTGACCGGGGGCTGAGGTTGAAGGTGTGTGTGTGTGTGTGTAGGCGCGTGTGTGTTTGGGAGCGTGCACGTGCCTGCGGGTGCGCGCGTGGAGAGGCTGCAGGAGCGGCGGAGAGGCGCAACTTGCCCGCGCGCCGCGGTTCCCCGGGACAAACACGGGGCGTCTGGCGCGGTGAGATGTGAAGAAGAGGCTTTGAAGGATGGCATGCGACCATGGTTTCTGCCAAGAAGAAGAAGGAGACGGCGATGTGGCCCGCGCTCATTCGGACCCTCCTCTACTTTTCCTGTTTGGCCACTTGGTGAGTCCCAAAAAGTGTCCGCGGTGCCGAAAAAAAAACCTCCAGCGCGACACTAACGAGCTTTCTCCCCCTCCTTTTTATTCCTCTTCTCTTTTTTTACACTGAAGTTATGGCACCCTGATTCTTTTGTGTTCCCTTCATCTTATTTCTAGTGTGAAGAAAGTCTCTGGGCAGACGAAGAAGGATGAAAGGATCTATCCGGAGAATTTTACTCGCATTTTGGACCGACTTCTGGACGGATACGACAACAGACTGCGACCAGGGTTCGGGGGTACGTAGCATCATTTACGTCATATGAACAATATATATATGTATTGCAATCACACACCTTCCAATTAAAAGCAGGCATTATCTTTTATTTTATTATTTAGTGGAGCCAGGCTGTGGATAAGTAGCTGCCACCCATTGAGCATCCACATATGTCATCACTGGTTATTTCTCACCTCTGAAACACTCGAGACATCCTTTTAATGCCATAAGATGCTTAAACGAACCATAAAGTGCATTAAGGTAACTGAGTACCAAATGCATCCTTTAAGTTAAATTAATTTAGTCAGCACGAAGTCAAAAATACACATTTCAGTCAGTCTACATGTTTGTTGGTGTGAGTTGTGTGTAATGAGACAGTATTGTCACTTGGCTTGTTAAAAAAAAAAAAAAAGTACAGGAATCCTGACTCGGTTCCTGAAGCTCATCCACAGACCTCCTGGAGAGGCAACTCCCACCAAAACAAAGAGGAACAATGTGTGTCTTTGACTGCGAACTGTCCCTTTAGATCACACATCTGCATCAAATGCCACAGGAGGAAACAGAAAGAAACGTCAGGGGAAAAAAAAAAAAAGCATTCTTCTCTCCGTGTGGGAGACGTGCATCATACAGAACATGTCACAACACACGGGATGCTCCGACTTGATCCTGTAAGCCTGGTGGAGCGGCCTGTAAGCTCGCACGTTTAAGCGAATGTTATATAACCAGCCTCTGTGTGTGTGTGTGTGTGTGTGTGTGTGTGTGTGTGTGTGTGAGAGAGACAAACGTTTAATGCATGGAAGTTCAAGGGCTAAAACGCACAGATTTCTTTTTCTCAGCACATTAAGAACCAGCGTCATTCAATGCATGTCGCTCACATTCACTCACTGAGAGAAAAAACCATCACATAAATCAAACTGGATTATGCTTTTACATCTTTAAAGCTGTTTCTCCCCCCGCCACGGTTCCATTATGCAAAGGCAGTACAGCTCTGGATAGTATGGCATGTCGTCTGGGTTTGATGGGTCAGTGTTTAAGACTCTGACATCACAGAAGGGTTTCAAACGGGGAACTTAACTCGTTGAAAACTGTGGAAACCAACGTTGGCTCCAGACCTCCTTTCCGCTGTGTTTGAGTGTTTTTCCAAAATTCCAATACTTGTGTTTATTGTATGTATTTGTTCAGCAACGTCTTAGGAGAGAAACAATATATATCTGCAAAAAAAAATCACTTTTAAAAGATGTTTTCATCGTAAATATGAACATCCAGCTTGATATGAGCCAGATTCCCCAAAAAATGCCTCTTGGAGCGTCAATAAGACACCTTTATGGAAAGATTAGGACATAAAGAATCAGAATCTGCAACAAAAATCACAATAAAAAGACCTGGCCTGTTACAAAGGAGTTTCAGTCAAAAAACTGTGTCGTTCGGTTCAAAAATGGAAAAATATTACGTATTTTATGCCAAAAGGTTGTCTGAATGGGGCATGCTGGGACTTAAAATGGCCGCAGGAGGATTTTAGCTCACCGTTTCCAGAAGGTTCACTGTGCCACTTGTCTTTTGGCTCAATAGGACCTGTGACCGAGGTCAAGACGGACATCTACGTGACCAGCTTTGGGCCCGTCTCGGACGTCGAAATGGTACGCACCCTGTCTGTTTTGCGCTAATGACGCTAACGCTAACTTCACACTACTGTGTACCAAAATCTGCTTGTCACAGAAGAGTCCAGAGGAAACCTTTTCCCTCCTTCACACACCGGGGTGTTGCAATGTTTTACCCAGATAATCGTGAAGCCATGTCCCTCCAAACCCTCCCTACGTGATCTCACATGTTTTGTCGCGTGATCTCACATGTTTTGTCGCGTGATCTCACATGTTTTGTCGCGTGTTTGTCGCGCCGATGTCCCGACAGGAGTACACGATGGACGTGTTCTTTCGGCAGACGTGGGTGGACCGCCGGCTGCGCTACGAGGGACCGATCGAGATCCTGCGGCTCAACAACCTGATGGTGACCAAAGTGTGGACGCCGGACACCTTCTTCCGGAACGGCAAGAAGTCCGTGGCTCACAACATGACGGCGCCCAACAAGCTTTTCCGCATCATGAAGAACGGCACCATCTTGTACACCATGAGGTACCGAAGGAGACGCCGTCGTCACTTATAGCCCGTTGGCACCAGATGAACGGCATCCAAAGCCATAGCTTTAGCCTGAACTTCCTCTAAAACACTATACGTGTGTGTCGGTGAAATTGGCTCCTCTCATAATGCCTTTTCTATCTTTTTTTTGGGGTGTTTACGCCGATTAAAAAGAAAAGAAAAGGCAGACTTTGTTTGATTTAAAGCGATTGAGCAGATTTTCCCACTGGCTCGTGACGTGTAAACAGTGCAGAGCCGTGTGGAGGCAGAGCAGAGGCGGCCAAACTTCTTCAAAATCTTCAATTCAATGCAACAAATCACGTAACTGCTCCCGCGCCTCCTTCAGTGAGACGCTGTGTGTTAACTCTCTGGCAGGCAGCGCTGACGGGAGTTCATGTCACAAGAAGCAACCGCAGGGCTCTGCAGCCCGTCTACTGCTGGTTAACATGTGGTGTGTGTGTGTGTGTGTGTGTGTGTGTCCTGTTATTGAGCTACTCTTCTCTGCACTGCAACAGGTTGACCATCAGTGCCCAGTGTCCCATGAAGCTTGTGAACTTCCCGATGGATGGACATGCTTGCCCCCTCAAGTTTGGAAGCTGTAAGTCCTGCGTTTGTGTGCGTTTGTGTGCGTTTGTGTTGTCTGAGAGCGCAAAATGTAGCCGCTGCTCGACCTCTGACCCCTCCAGATTCGTATGAACGCAGCAGTCGTGCATGTTTTCCTCATCCTCATATGGGAGGGATGAGCGTTCACAGAGCGGGAAAAAGCCAGCTAATCGCGTCGCCGCTCCTGTACGCGTGTCGTCTGTGAATCCTTTACGCCGCTCAGCGTTTTTTGTCGGCGTCCTTATCGCAGAGGCCTGCAAACAAATAAACCCCTGTGTCGCCGAGGAGCTTCCACCCGCCGGATCGCTTTGCCTCGCTAAGCAGGAGGCGTAAAGCACAGCAGGTAGCTTCTGAATGTGTTGCCCTCGCAGGCTGTTTATCCAGCTCCGTGAAAACGGAGCGGAGGGAGCACGGACCCAAAGAAACGAGTGGAAAAAGCGAGAGTTTGACTTACTCGCGAGGCTCTCTCATGTCTGTACGGTGAACATGAAGCTTCGCTATCGTGCATAAAGCTAGTAGCTTCTCTGCTCTGTCCAAAAATATCTGCCTTCCAGCACTTCTTAGTTAACATCTTAGATCCTTTGTAGACAAACTAAAGTGTAAAAACAAGGTTTTCTTGATCGATCCTTCGAGGGTTTATCCATATTTCTAAATGACACAGTGTTTTAGCGTTAAGCTAGGTGTCATTTTTTAACAAAAAAAGTCAGAGAGTTCTGCGCTGTGAGACACAAAGCCATGGTAATACTACTAATCCTGAATATTTCATTGTTCACTGGGAACAATGGAGGCCTGGCTCAGCACCAGTGTTCACAGTGGGCGCACTGGTCAGCAGAAAAATAAAAGGAGTTTCTCGGCTTCCGTCTTATCGGAGAAAGAGCCGCCGCGATGTGAAGATTACATCTGCAGGAGGAAGGGGAAAGGAAGAGACAAGGAGTCCGCCTTCACGCTCACAATTACCCCGAGTGGTGACATTGCAGAGGACAAATTCACATTTCTCAGTTATTGTCATCCCTCCTCCTCCTCCTCCTTTATCTCCTCCTCCTCCTCTCACCATCCTGCTCTGTTGCCGCTAGCCTCCAGTCAGGAGGAAGCGACCATGGATCTGAGGCGGCCTCAAGCGAAGGAAAGGTCAGAATCCCTTCCTCTGCCTCGGGATAGCGCAGACCTATGCAGCTACTTTCCATAGCTGATGTGTGTGTGTGTGTGTGTGTGCTCTTCATCCTTCCTCCGTCACTCTTTCTCTCTCTCTCTCTCTCTTCGTCTCCTTTTTTTTCGTCTGTTTCTCCATCTGGACTCGCGTGGCGTTCCACTCCATGACACACCAGAGTCATTTGGCTTTGGCAGCACACAGTTGGTATCCTGCCGATGTGGAGTCCCACAGGGAGTGGCAGGCGGGAGACTGCTGCCGCTAACGCCGGGGCCGAGCCGGCCGGGCGAACACACCGCGAAACGCTGGGATGAAATGCAAAAAAACTCAAACTTGTTTGGATTTTAAAATGCCCCTGAAGTCGGACTCGTAAGCGGCAGATGGGAGCTCTGCAGACGTTGACTCCAGCCACGCTGCGCTAGTTTCAGGAGCTCTAGAAGAGCTTTGACCTCGTCGTGTTTTTGCATCAGCAGATGTCAGATGTGACGGTGATCGTCCTCGTCAATCAACCTGTGATGCCATCTTGTTTTCTGCGTTAATCGCTGGAGAGTTTGAATGGAAGTGACGGGTCATTTTAAGTGTTTTAAGCTCCTTGTTTTGCTTTTATGGCAACTTGCGATGCTTCACTCTCACCAAACCTCATTTATTCCAGCAGCATGCGGCTAGATCCTCAGTAAAAACAAACTCTGTCCACCTTTTGGAAACAGTGTGCGAAAATCCTCCCACTCCAAAGCATGCCCCATTCAGACAATCTTTTGGCATAAAATACGTAATTTTTATTCGTTTTTCAACCGAACGACACAGTTTTTTTGACTGAAACTCCTTCCTAACATTATCAACATTTTGTTTTATTGGGATTTTTGCTGCATATTCTGATTCTTTAGGTCCTAATCTTTCCAAAAAGGTGTCTTATTGACCGCTCCAGGAGGCATTTCTGGGAAATCTGGCTCATATTAAGCTGAATGTTCATAGATATGAATCTTTTAAAAGTGATTTGTTTTGCAGATAAACATCCTATGAACTGTTGAATTTGTTGGCTAATGTTCTCTTGTCTGCTAATGCATCCCCATAACAACAAAGATTATAAGATGTCTACCGTAGTACTGCCATGTGACACCCAATAAGCCCTGATAGTTTATGATCTATGCGCCTTTACTCTACTAATAATGCTAAAGTGGCGTCAGGTGTGTATCGCCAGTGTTATCCCCTTTATATTGATGCTTCATCTCTTTACCTGCACCAAACATTGCTAATTCAAAGAGCCGGCTTGCTCATCAGAAGACTCACAGAAGGATAGATTTGAAATTGAATTTGCTGAAGAATCATCTGCTGGAGGGAGTCGTGTAGAAACAGCTGCTCTCCCTTCGCTTCCTTTCCGTCTGTGCATCGCCACAATGAGGAAAACAGAATCAGGCCCGAAAGCGAATCTGTTCACGACCAGAAGAAAGCGTCTCTGTGTCTGTCGATCGGAGCGGTTTCAGACTCTCGTGAGGTTATGAATGACTTCTCGGCCCTCTGGAGGAGACGAGGTCATCCATGAACCCATCAACGCCGTGTGAGGGTCAAGAAGTCCTACAAATGTATCCATATGGACAATACAGGTATATAGACTCATAGCTGTGTGACATGACATCAGGACTCACAGTCAGTGACTCCTCGCGTTGGTTTCTCTCTCTGCTCTACAGATGCATATCCTAAAACAGAGATCATCTACACGTGGACCAAAGGGCCTCAGCACTCAGTGGAGGTTCCTCCTGAGTCCTCCAGCCTCGTCCAGTACGATCTCATCGGACAGACGGTGTCCAGCGAAACCATTAAATCCATCACAGGTGAGGCGCGCTCGTCCTCCCGCCATCTTGACTCATCGCCGGTTTCTTTACGGTCGATGGAAATGTGTTATAATCATGTGTTTATGATGTTCATTTACCCCGAGTTTTGAGTAATTAATATGCTTTTAAAAGAAAATATAAGCAGCATACATACAGGCATCTATATAAATGTTTATTCTTTTAATCAAACTGCTGTCTCAAATTCATTTGTGTCATTTAATGTTTACTGTATGCTTTGAATCCTCATTGTTAGTTTAAATACTACATTTTATCACTTTTTACTGTTTAGACAGTGTTTTCACTACATGTTTGGCATGGAAATGTGGTTTAAAGTCATGGAAATTCAGTTTAAAGTCATGAAAATTTGGTTTAAAGTCATGAAAATTTGGTTTAAAGTTATGAAAATTTGGTTTAAAGTCATCAAGTCATGTTATTAAGTGAGTTATGCACGCTTTCGAGCTAAATGTCTTTCTTTCATCTCCAGATTCACTACAAAAGAACGTGTAGAATATATTTTATTGAAGGAAAAGACGACCTCACGCCACTGGACCGGTAGCAGCCTCTTTAGATGAAACCCCTCAGCGTCATGCGTTTGGAGGCATTTTCAGATGAATAAATACTGAAGGATTAAAACAAATAAAAGGATTTCAGCAGCAGAGAGACGGCCGCCACGAGTTCATCCGGGTGAAACTGGACGTGGAGGGAAAAAAAAGCGGCATGAAACAGAATAACAGGCGACGTCGGGGCGAAGTGAAATCTGTCGGCTTCGAGAGTTTTTTTTTTGCAATTCTTTGTTCATCAAACTAATTCTCTTCTGTCCTCTAGGTGAATATGTGGTGATGACGGTCTACTTTCACTTGAAACGTAAAATGGGCTACTTCATGATCCAGACGTACATCCCCTGCATCATGACAGTAATCCTCTCACAAGTGTCCTTCTGGATCAACAAGGAGTCGGTGCCGGCGCGCACAGTCTTCGGTACGTAGAGCTCGCGCTCACGGCTCTCTCTCTCTCCGCTCTGCGCCTCGGAGGTTGATGTTTTATGTCATTTTAAAGATTGCCTCGAGCAACGCTGATGCACCGCCGTCGGTTCGGTTCGGCTGGAACGAACAGCCGGCGGCTTCGGGGAGAAAACATCTCGATGCATCTTATGAGCGAAGGAAATGCAGGTTTACAAAAACAACACCTTCTCTCGACGTCGTATAAATACTCCTCTCGACGGGTTGAAGTGGTGCCTGCTGGGAGCATTTAACGTATTGTTATTGGCAAGATGCCATTTTTAATTTAAGTGTCCACAGATTAAACATTTTACATCAACAATCCCCGATCAAGAGCAGTTAATTAAATAAAAAGCTTTGTGCTACTGATGTGTTCCATTTAAAGGGTTATACAAAATGAAATTACCAATTATATTTAGCACAAGGTTTTGTTTTGCTTCGTTGCTCTATTTAATAAAAATACATAATACTAGAATTACAGATTTGTGAAGGTTTGTGAGTAATAATAATAATAATAATTGCCTTAATGTCACGGTGAGTTATACGTAGGCGTCTCTCCTCACATCTTCTCCACTGCTTTGTTATTACGTTACTTCAAAACCAGGGACATGTAATATAATAGTACATACAATTAACATATATATAAATATATATATATATATATATATATATATATATATATATATATATATATATATTTATACACATATATTTATATTATATTAATAAACTTAACTTGAGGAACTAAAACTCAGTTTTTGGCCCGTGACCCAGTTGAGCTCTCCATCGGTCCCCTGCTGCAGCGTTTGGGTCCCGAGAATAGATTGATGTGTGTGTGTGTGTGTGTGTGTGTGTGTGTGTGTGTGTGTGTGTGTGTGTGTGTGTGTGTGTGTGAGAGACAGACAGAGCTGCTAAAACCAGACCAGTGTTGCTGGTTATTAAAGGACGTCTCAGTCTGGGAGTTTGTTCCTCCTCTTGTGTTGATTGGAAAGTCACTCAATGACAAAGGTGTGTGTGTGTGTGTGTGTCAAGATAAAGGCCCGGGTGTGAAGATGGGTGTGGTCCGAACACAAAAATATTTTGTGAATCAGCCGTGAGACAGGAATATGTCCCCAACGATTGAGCTTCTTGGTTGAGAAAACTCTCTGACTGTTTGAACTGTTCGGCCAGTTGCATTCTGGGAAAGGGCTGTGGAGGACGTGAAATCCCCAACGCAACACATTCACACCACCAAGTTCAAATTACTGTCCTGCAACAGGTTTGTAAAGCATTTGTACAGGATGAACAAACCATTAATAAAGCGTTAGTCTTTACAGATGATCTTTTGTAATATTGGTATCACGGATGACAAAAGCTAACTCATCAGACTTCACACAGCTCCCTCTTCAGCCGAAACAGACTCCATGCAACATTTCCTCACATGTACAGTTTGTGTTGCCCGACACATGTCGACCCTCATGTGTAAAATCGGAGCACTTCCCCTTTAATTACAACAGCGACCGTGTTTTTGGGCCGTCAGCGACGTTTAGTCTCACTGAATCACTAATGGTGACCCAACAACAAACCAGAATGGTTTTGCTGCTGGTGACACACACACACACACTCGCACACACACTGCAGTGTCACCTGGATCCATTCAGTATGCATTTGACACAGTGTGTGTTTCTGTTGACGGTGCAGTTTGTGTTAGTCTGAGTCTGCTGAGAGGAAGAAAACACAGTGTGACCCTCAGTAGAAATGTGTCTCGGTGTCGTTGCGATAACGCGCTCGGGGATCAATGCCGCTGTCCCGCAGTGACCGATGCGTCTGAGGGAGAAAGGGTGTTTGGACTTTCTCGTCTCCTCTCCTCTCCTCTGCCCTCCTCTCCTCTCTTAACCTCTCCTCTCCTCTCCTCTCCCTCCCTGCAGCCAAACTCTGCTTTGTCTTCAACCACAGAGTCATTTCTAAGAAGTTTGACCCAGCAGGTGACAAGAACTGTTCACCTGCAACGTGCACTTTATAGGAATGATTATATATAATCTCCTGAAGCTATGAATTGATGTGAATGATGTCTTTGGAGGGAGCGAGTCATCGCCATGTTGCAAACGCCATTTATCCGCCGCGTAGCGCAGAACAGACAGCACGCTTGAGAAGAGAGCGGTGGTTGGAGCAGCAATCAGTCTGTTGCAATCTCACCGCTCGATGCCACGACATCATCCATACGGGACCTTCGAGGACATACGTGAAGCAGGAAGGTGGCTAGCGTAGCTTAGCATTAAGACTTGAAGCAAAGGGCGAACAGCTAACTCTCCTCTGGAGCCGACTTATTAGCGTACAAACATGAGGTTCGTGTCAATCGTCTCGTCCAACTCTTGATAATACATTCAATATATTTATTTCCCCAAATATGGAACGATATATTCTGGAGGATGTGGAGGAATTACATTCTTGTCGATCCTCCACAGCTGTATTTAACTATTTTTAAAGGACGCTAAAGTACCAAAATTGAGGAGAAGATTTACTGTAAAACTCTTGGAGTAATATCTTTTTTGATGCACATCAATCTTGTAGTCATTCATTATTTGGAGGCGGAGTTTATCTGCAGGCTGAAAAATAATCCCGTTGAGTTAAACCTAACAATCATATCTACTTTACTCGATCATAATATATTTTTACAGCTGCCCCCACGTTACCAACAAACACATCTGTAAATACTGTGGTTCTCTTCGTCTCCCATTTCAGAGAGCCGAATATATTTGGTTCATTATCCCCCGCACTTGGTTAATGAAATGTGCTGATGGAGAGCAACATAATGCCCATGGGTTATTGAGCACCGTGCAAATGATCTTTATCACCATTTAATTGGCAACTGCATGAAGGAAACCTCTTTCAGGGCGTTTTCACTCTCACTCCCAATGTGATGTTGTTTCACGCAATGCATGCTGGGGGAAAACAATTGTCACAAACAGATGAATTATATCATTCTAATATATTTTGACATTCTCCTGTTTCTGGCCCCGTTTGAAAGGCATCACCACCGTGCTGACCATGACGACGCTCAGCATCAGCGCCCGCCACTCCCTCCCCAAGGTCTCCTACGCCACCGCCATGGACTGGTTCATCGCCGTCTGCTTCGCCTTCGTCTTCTCCGCCCTCATCGAGTTCGCCGCCGTGAACTACTTCACCAACGCGCAGATCGAGCGCGCCAAGAAGAAGCCGGCCAAATGTCCCCCGGTGCCCCAAACCACGCCGGTGAAGGTCAAGGACGCGGGGGAAGTGCTGCAGGTGATTTTTCTTTTCCGCTTCCCCTATAAAGTGGCCGTGGCGAAACGGGCTTATGGCACTTAACTTGGAGTAGCACTTACGCAGCGCGCCCCGTATTATGTGCTTACTGCATCTGGCCTGGAGCCTGGAGTTTTGAGTAGGCAGGAGTGGGCCCGCCTGAGGACCGTCAGCTGTGAGCTCCGGCTCACAAGAGCAGAGAGGATTTGAGCTGCAGAGGTAACCGGAGAAATCTGATCCCGGGAGGTTTAGATCACGGGATCCTTTGTCTGATCATTTTTAGCAGCCGATTACACACACGATTGCTCGACATGTTGCAACGACACGCTTGAGAAACGCGGCCAATGAGGTGGACGTTACTGTGACACACTTAAAGGGATAGTTTGGGTGTTTTTGAAGTTTTTGGGAGGAGAAACTACTGTAGCGCTGCTGCTAGCTCCCCGCTGCTGGTCCCGCTACCTAGCAGGGAGCTAGCAGAGAGCTAGCAGCAGCGTTGGCAGCAGCACTTTCACCAGCGCTAGCGGAGAGCTAGCGGAAGCGCTAGCTGGCTACAGCTCGGAGCTAGCAGGGACACCTACAGAAAGGTAGTAGCGGCTTGTAACCCGACTTTTACGGTATATTTTAAATATAGCGTACAATTAAAGAGATAGTGTGTGTTTCTTTCGGGGTGTGGCACTGTCCAAACTACGTTTAGCTTCTCCGTCCACAGCAGTACTTTGCTTTGCTCTCGTACTCATACTGTCTGTATGAGCCGACCGCCATCCATCTACTGTAGGAAATTCAATGGGTACGGATAGGTAGCTCGTTCAACTCCGCTCTCCAAAGATCGAAAACTATCCCTTTAAGATATTTCCTGCAAACCAAAAATCAAAACTGGACTAATTTAGCTTCCATTCAGCCTTAAATGTAATGTTTCTCAACGACGCTCTTGTTTCGAAAATCCCACACAAATACATAATTGCCATAATCTCCCGTTTCTGCTCCACTACAGTTGAGACGAATCGCATCGACACCGCGGCCGGCGACATATGGATCGGATCAGAATTCATGAATACGCCGCGCTGCTATTTCCGAGCTCGCAGTCAGATGCGACGAACGCGTTACGAATCGCCGTTCGAGCAACGCACGTATCTATGGCGCCGCGCGAACATCGTTCTGACACACGGGGAGGGCGGGAGAGAAGAGGAAGTGCACATCCCTCAGACTTCAAGTTCCTTCCCAAACGAGCGGCCTTTGAACGCGCTAGCCCACTGTTATCCCGTCACCGCAGCTGACAGAACCGGCAATGCACATGCCAGTTTTACACACTCGCTGCAGCAAGTTGCCCCCCCCCCAACGACCTCCAGTTGCAATCCCAGTGTGGCGTAATCACGCCCGAATGCGACGACAGCACGGTGACGACAGCGCTTCAAGTGGATTAGTAGGTTGCCACAGCGACGCTGCCCCGCGTACATCTGTATAGATCTTCTTTTTTTTTAAGAAAAAAGGCTCCGGGGTGGTGGAAAGAAATTAATACTCTTTTCCTCGAGAGCGGGTCCTGTTGTTGGCGCTTAACCAACGGCGGGGCGATAAGGCCATGGGATTGACGGTTCCAGGCCCTTAGCCCTTTGACCTCCACTGTGACAACAAGGCAAACACACACATAAACACACACACACGCACTCAGTTTCAAAGGCAGAGGGAGTGGGGGGTGTTGGATAATTCCTGCAAACGCCTCAGAACCAGCATCACACTCTCTCTGCTTGAAAACATCAACTCTCAAAGGATAAGCTCCTTTGACGCTACGCGGCATTAACGCCCCGATGAAGCGCTACCTCCTCTCTGTCTTAAGCTCGGGTGAAATGAGTGAAATCCTCGGTAAGTGACATCTGTGTATCGTCTGCTTCCAGATGAAGGCCATCTGGGTCACGGAGAGGTGGGGGTGGGGGCTGCAATCAGATCAATACGACGAGGTCTACGTCACGCCCGCTACGCCTTTTCAGAGAAATAAAGGGGGGGTAAAAAAAAGCAGGAGAGCTTTTAAAGTACCTCGAGTGCCAAATGCCTTGAAACCTGCGGCCGACAGGAGGAATGTGATTATTCACACGATTAATCCTCAGACTGTTTTTCTCTTAAATGTTGCTCCGCATTTCAACAAAACAACAGACCAGGACTTTAAACTGAAATGCATCATATTATCACTTCATAAGAAGCATGATACAATACATTTACTAGTCGATATAGCATAGTATCGCGATATTTTGCGTGGCGATATTGTGTCGATACACAGGAGCAGGGTATCGATCTTTTATCTCATCAATTCTAAATGTTTTGGTCCTAAAATAATGAAATCAATGTATTTTTTGTGGACTAAGTTTTCCTTTGGGGCCAATTTGGGGTTGAAAAAAATTGTAATAAATCGCATTACATCGCGATACTCAATGTATCGTGATAATATCGTATCGGGACTTGAGTATCGTGGGACTTCTGGTGATTTTCACCACTATCATTTAAGAGGAAAAAAGTCTACATTTGGCAATAAAGTTGTCAGTTTTTGTTGCTAAAGCTTCAGTGTTTATGCCGAGATACTCTCCACAAGAGACCCTCCAACGTTTTGTTCATATAGTTTAAAAAACATTTTTTTCCTCTTTCTCCACAGAATCCCGACAGCAACGGCAACCTGAGAAAGCGGATGAATTACATCTCCCACCAAGAGGCCAGCAGCCACCGGAGAGCCATGTCCGCCACCAACATTTTGGGGGTCGGCGGCCGGGCGAGAGCGCCGCGAGCCGCGGCCGGCGGCGTCAACGGCAGCTCCTCCACCTCCACCCTCTCGCGCTCCAGCCCCAAATCCGAGAGCCTCCTCAGCGTGGCCTCCTCCTCGGCGCGGCTGGTGAAGAGCGCGCCGCAGCCCGCGGCGTCCACGCCGGATGTGGCGGTGGCGGCGGCGGCGGTGACGCCGCGTAAGCAGAACGCCAACTCCTCCTCCTCGTCCCTGCAGCATCTCCTGGGGCCCAAGCTGGAGCGCATCCAGATGACGGGGAACAAGCTGGAGCCCAAGCAGACGCCGTGCTCCCAGCCCACCACCGCCGGCATGGGGGGGACCAGCAAAATTGACAAGTACGCCCGGATCCTGTTCCCAGTGTCCTTCGGGGCGTTTAACATGGTCTACTGGGTGGTTTACCTCTCGAGGGACACGATGGCGGCTAAAGATGGCTAGGCGCTGCTGAGAGCGCAGACTCTTTTCCTACAACAGATGGGAAGCAAACAAGGATTAAAGGAGTTTGCAAACAATAAGAGGAAAGCTATTGTTCTTGCCACACAGATGAACAAAATGTGCTCGCCAAGCACTTCCACATCCCGGAGAACACATTCATTTTCTTCTTCCCGAGGTCCTCGAAACAGCGAGCAAGGGAGCAAAAAATCAACCAAATTAGAAATATCTGACTCGACATAAGAAAGAACACCTGCACACTGAGAGATGCCGCTGTCCTCTTTACGTCGTGCTGCTCATGTCTGACTGTTGAAAGGTCTGCATCGGCTTCAACTGCCTCATGATCCCTTTTGGCCCGCAGTCAAGATAAAGCATGGGATTTTTTTTAGTTTTCCTATTTTTGTACCCTGCACCTGGCGAGATGTTTCGGACCTGGAATGAACTGCACCGACGCTATGTAAATATATGAATTTATTAGGATAAATCGGATTTATATTCAATGATTACAGTGCACTTCCAATCGGATATTAAGACACGTTGCTTCGGGTGCCAGCAGCCGAGATGACGATGAAAAGTTGAACTGTTTTTCTTGGATTTTCAACTTAAATCCTGAATGCGGGCCGGATGACCGCCAAAAATTGGATTAGATAATCTGGAGATATTGAAATATAAAAGATGAAATTCGGGGATCAGTTGAGTAGAAAGTAGAAAAAGTTATTTATTTGTGTATCGGTAGGAGTTAAGCTTCTTTCCTGCCACAATTGGTTGCCAAATGGTCAACAAGGATTGTGCAAGTGATTAAAAAAAAAAGAGGAAAGTAAAGCTATTAGTTAGCAGATCACTGCGGCAATAAAACGAGTGAGTCGGCTGCTCGTTTAGCGTTCGCGTTGGCACGAACGCGGGAATGTGACTGAACTGTTCAGCAACTGCTCCTCTGGGTTAGAGACTCAGGAGCTGACTGATGTCATCCACCTCTTTAGATTGTGTCTCACAGACGTGACCTGCGTTAAGTGTTTCAGATTCAACGCACATCACAGACATTTTTCACTGCATTTCGTGGCGTTAAAACTTTCACCGGGACTATGGAGCAAAGCCCAAACAGTGTTATTATTATAATTATTGTTATAAAGCTGCAGTCCATCCCGCAACATGTTCAAGGTTGAGTGAAGCAAAGGCTGCCTTTTTTTTCTCGTTAAAAGCCTAAAGTAGAACACCCCCCGAGGAGTTTTTATTATCCAATCATTCATTCGGCTACTGGTAATTGTAGCAGCTATAAGGTAGGGTAATGGGATTTACTGGAGCTACACTACTTTACCAGCGAGAGGGAAAAACCCTAATAAAAGAGTGCGGCGCCGCCTCCGGCTCTGCTTTCTCTGTCGAGGTCATGTTAAAGACATCATTTCTGGAAATTATTTCGCTGACAGTTAGATGAGAACACGGATACCGCTCATATCTCTGCGCTAAATGTAAGGCGCTTAGCTTAGCTTAGCTTAGGAAACGGGGGAAACAGAAGGTGCTCTCTGTGATGATATCGCAGCAAACTACTGTCAACGTGATGACGTAGTGGAGTAACTTTGACCTGAGCAGAGTATGACGCCGCTCTCCCTCTGTGTGCGTTGTTATCTGAGTTTCTAGCTTAAGTTGAGGTAGCCGGGGTCGGCAGCGCGTGCTTCTTCCAGTGCATGTACGTGCATGTTAGCGCGCCCCGCTGGCTAGCTCGTGGCCGCCGCTCCACACTGCGCTCGCACCGGCGGCCACGTGTAGCCCTCACCCTCCAGTTAGCTCTGCTCCAGCACTTTAGCCAGAGTGCGCACCGTAAGCACCATTAGCACCATTAGCTCGAGCCGCTGGCTTCGGCGGTCGCCATGTTGAGAGCCGTTGAGAGGCAACGAAAATGCTCCCGCACTCGTATTCAGCGCCTTTCAGGATCACTCATTCAACTTTGCTTATCTTGACTCCAGGAAGCTAGCTCGGAGGTTAGCGGTTTCCCCGTGTTTACAGTCGTTGTGCTAAGCTTAGCTAACGGGCTGCCTGTACTGTAGCTTCATATTCAATGTACAGACAGACGACAAAAAGAGCAATTGAGCCCGTCCACAACATGAGCTTTTTGTTTAACTTGATTTCTGTGGACACAAAACACGTCAAATGTGTAACCCTCCACCTTCTAATAGCTCGTAAAACATTAAACCAACACAACAAAAAAAATAGCTTCCCGTGTGATCGGGACTTTGCGCAGATTGGTGACCTTCAGGGGTGACGATGAAGGAGACGGCTGATAATTGGATCTCTGAATGTGTGAAGGACGCTATTATCTAAATATCACGGACATGACGTCAGGCAGATTGTCCTCTCTGCCGTCCCCCGTCCTGTTCTGCCACTGACCGGTAGAGGTGACTCGAGAGGGGTTTGCATCGTCATTGAGTCCTTTCTCTGGACAAAGACACATGTCAGTCATCACGTCGCGTATAACCGGCCTCCTCATTTCATCCATTTCCCCCCCCCTCTCATCCGTCAGGAACGGAGCTTTTGAATCATTAGAAGACGATAAACTAGATATGAACCCCCTGTGTATTTTGGATGAGGGAATCTAGAACATATTTTCCTCGCGGCCTGATACGTGTTATTCCTCGGAGAGCGGTTTGTGGAAGCAGAAGGTTAAGCAGTCGGCGTGTGAGCTCGGCTCCACTTGCACACCTGCACACGGAGACGTCTGGTTTGCCCAGGTTTCTCGCTCTAATGGCCGCATCATCCTCACGGTCACGGCCGTTGGCCCTTTCGTCGATCGGGTTAGTCTAACAGGAGTTATGACGCGCGGGGGCCGACGGACAGATCAAAGATGCCCGCCGCCACCCAGCTCTCCCCAAACGCAGCCGTGTGTGAAATTGACTTTGTCGTTATTGCCTCCCTCTCTCGCTAAAATGTGCACAAACTACTTCTCCACGTTTAAGAATACACAACACCCCCCCCCCCCCCCCCCCTCCCCCATGTCCTAATAAGGAGCCTGTCAGCAACAGATTGATGCTTTTGTGGTGTGACTCTGCTGCTCCAAATGTGCGCATGATTGATGGCGCTGCCAACGCCAGGTTGTTGGTTGGAGGCTTTTCTTTCTCTCTCTCTCTCTCTCTCTCTCTCTCTCTCTCTCTCTCTCTCTCTCTCTCTCTCTCTCTTCTGACAAACATGCTGTTCTACATGACAGACAGACGCAGCTTGCCATTTTCAGACGCTGACAATGGGGCAGGGTTTGTGGAAAGTTTAATCTCGACCTGACACCGAGCTCTCGATTATTCGTTGTCATTTTAATAGTTTGACAACATCCAAATAGTTATAAAAAAACAAAAAAAAATGTATTCATAAGCAACAGAGTGCAGCTGACTGGGTCAAATTAGGCATTTGCTGTTGTATTGGAGAACTTTTGAAGTAAATCGTGGCTTAAAGCTCCCTCTAGTGGTTTCAGAAGCTCTCGTTTTATTTCCAACACACTGCTGTTGGATGATTGGCTCTTTTGAAAGAGTTGAATGCCACAGGAGAAAGAGAGATATCCTGCTTCGTGCCAGTCAGGTGCATTAATTACCTCGTAATGAGAGATTAATTTCAAGCATCTGCTCGTCCTGCGTGGCTGACTGAGCAGCTCAACCACTTTGCGTTGCATTCCTCGTGATCGGGTGCGCTGAAAAGATGAATTTTCATAACAGTGAGGCGGAGAATGGAGAGACGTCCAACTGTCAGTACCCGCTGACCCTTTCTGCTTCATCTATTCACGGTGTGCAGAATTTAAAAACAGACCACTGAGAGGACATTTTAAGTTTTTTCCTTCTCTTCTTTATTTTTATGTGACGTGATAAAGTGTGTCTCTTGGTTTGAATTCAGTGTTTTCTACCGACAAAGCAAAGCCACTTATGTTTTTTTCAATGTGAGTTACAGACACAACACATACTGGATGTAAGGGCTATCTGACTTACTTTGTTTTATATCAACAATATACATCCTCCTCATCCTCGTTGGTGACTTTGAAAGCTGTGTGTTTGTGTAAAAGAGTACAGGAAGTGACATGAGAACATGAACTTTAAATTCCAGTCAATTCAGTATAAATCCAATATTGCCAGAAATATTTAATTAATTATAAAATTAACTAACTAATACATTAAATATATTTTTTTGTGCCGTAGCTTCTTTTTTCAAACCTTCACCTTCGTCAGGTATGAGAGCAGAAGACCAACCTGAACTATTTCGTATATACAGTCAACTGAGTGTGACTTTCAGGTCAGGTGAGCGTCTGTTCACACACACAACCTGGAGTGACGTGAGCGCGTGTGTGTGTGTGTGTGTGTGCGTGTGTGTGTGTGTCGGTGGTCGCGTCCCACACGGCGCACGAGGCCCCTTCGGTTCCAATGTCTTCATCGAGGTGAACCACTAGAGGGAGCGACGCGCTGCGATCGGTCCCCTGGATCCAGAAATCCTCTCAGTACACTCACACGGTGTGATTCTGCACTTACGTCAGCGTGTGATTTCACAGATTTAAAAGCAATAAAGAGCTACGTGGATGTTGCTTCTCGCTGCGTTCAGCTCGAGCCGTGACAGCGGAGGATTCACGCTCTCCAGCTGAATGAGGAATGGTTTCATTTCACGCAGCCTCCCCCTCAAGAGATTAGCACAGGAACAATGTAGGTCTACCCTCCATATTATTATTCTCAACACTCATTTGTCTTCGTAAATGAGAATCCTTCAGGCCAAATCGTGCCACTCGGGGGTTGGAGGGCCGCTCGTGTCGAATATCTGGGGTTTCTCGGCGTAAACACAGAAGCTTTAGCAAAAAAAATTGACAAATAGGCTTCAACTTTATTGCCAAATGTGGTCAAATATTTTTTTTCATGTACTGTATTTTGGTGTTTTGGACTCAACAGTGTCTATAATCTACTGGAGGTACCGCCATCTACCAATATACATTACGGTGTATTATGAATATACATTTTGCTATATTTCTACTAACGCCACTTTTTGTGTCCGATGCCAGATGTGTCACTTTTTCTTTTGCCCAATTCCCCATGACTTTTTTGGAGATATTTGTGTTTTTTTCACACCGCGTGTGTATGTGCAATAAGACGTCACTTAACTCAGTTCATGGGAATGCCACGGGGTAGTTAATAGGATAATACATTATAATTTGAATTACAATCACCTCCTTATTTCTGCATGTTTGCACCGGCGACGTGGAACAAGGACTTCTGGAGTCACGATCGTGGCGGAAACCCTCAACAATGACGCTCGATAGTAGGAGCACGAGTTACAGCAATATTTAGAGGATTGGATAAGCCACACAAAGACAGCAATAATGTAAACAAAAGCAAAGGACACGATATACAGTGTTCACACAACCTTAAATAGCTTCCTGACATAACCCTAAAGCGGCACCAAAGGACTCATCACAATGCTTTTCCATGATGTGAAGGTTTAAGATCAACACTTTAATTAAATTCCACTCACAATCAAACACTGACACTCGAGTTGTGCTAATATTTGAACAACAGTGCCGAGCTTTAAACGCATTGCTTTGCAGGTGATTGCCTGCAACATCGCCTGAAACAAATGGACTTGTGGAAATGAAAACGGTGTGAATATTGTGTACTCTGTATGGATGCCATGTTGAATTTATCTAAAGAGTATACAAACCATGGTACTAACACTGCGTCGTTTCGACTTGATTTCTTTTCATGTCTTCACAGTCGATATGCAGATTTTTCTTTTTATTAACTATTGTTCCATCTATTAGTCATTATCCGATGCACTGTTTTGAAGAAACACAATTAAACATGTTAGACAAATCCTGGCTTCACGTTGTAACTTCATTGTGCGCTGAATTCTCGACACAGGTCGCATGTTGAAGTCCTTCTCTTGTGTTGGTCCGAGCTGGTGATTAGCTAACCGCACAAATACACTGGAGGACATTTAACTTGTGTTCCACGATCTCTTTTGCTCTGATGAGCAAAGCGCGTCACCGGAAAAAGTTGCTTTTGCACGCAGACGCGTAGCAACTTTAGCATTTGTTTGTCAATCTGTCGACTGTGTGTCTACTGTTCCTTCTCACTCCATCTGTCTCTTTCTCCACCGATGCTAACGGTAAATCCGTTATGTCCACAAGCTAGTCGCTAACTTTGACTTTGTTGCTGGACAGCTAGCGAACAGTTAGCTTGTTTACAGCGCTTCAAATTACTGCTAGCATGTACTGGTTTGCTCAACGAATAAGGGTTTGAACAAAATAAAAATTCTTATACTTAAAGTAGCATACTGTTGTTATAAACAGCTGAGGGAAACTGCAGTGTCAGGACGTTTCATTACTTGTTAACTATTGTTTTTAAAGTCTCATTGGTCGGTCTGTTGCGCTATTGTGCCACTTCTGATCGATGGAAAACGTGTGATTTTACCTGGAAATGTTGTTTTGGACTTTCATTAGGGGGGCATAAAGTGGTGCAGTTAGCAGTTAGCATCGCACTGGGTGGGATTTTTTCCATTGGGTTTTTTGGATTAATGCAGAAAATTAGCTCACTGGCAAAGTGGCTCTTTTGTAGCCTCGCGATAGCTTCTTACTTCTGCTGATTGCATACCCGCTTCAAAAATTACATTGAGTGTTTTTTTCTTTGTGAAGATCATCTTGGTGTCACAAACTTAATTTCCAGAGTATATTTTCTGCTAAAATCCAATTTTTTGGTCGAAGCAAACCAGTGTGATGCTAAGTCGACACCAGATTGTATCATGTCATATCAACATATAAATCATCATTAACATGAATTAGCTTGACAGAAATACAGCGCCGTAATATCCGCCGTATAAATCTCCAGCGAGCCTCGGCAGAAAAACGAGCCGCACCGTCTTCAAATGTGCCAGCGATGTCACTGAGACAGCTGGAAGCTCCGCGCCATGATATAGTGATTACATTAAACTGTTTGCTGGCCAAGAACAATCGTCAGATAAGCCGCTTGCTGCGTTTAGCTAAAAGCATTGGGTCTAGAAACTGTCACGGCCCAATCTG
The DNA here is from genome assembly GCF_023055335.1 of Clinocottus analis. Classification (NCBI taxonomy): domain Eukaryota; kingdom Metazoa; phylum Chordata; class Actinopteri; order Perciformes; family Cottidae; genus Clinocottus; species Clinocottus analis. The sequence continues at coordinate 3,332,427 of NW_027175821.1, forward strand.
ATAAGCGTGCATTGGGAAGAACGAGTGCAGATGTTAATAAGAAATGCATTCATTGTCTCACTCAACCTGAACCTGTGAGCGAGAGATATATGCCATCATTAGCGGCCCCTTTCCCTACAGCTGACATGTTTTATTTTTGCCTGTTGCTCAGCATGAGAGATTTCTTCAGGGTGTAAAGATAAAGAGCATGAAATATAGATTTAAAAAAATGTCACTACAAAGCACAAGAGTGGATAACAGGCCCAGCAGACGAGACAGAGCTGAAGGCATCTCCTTCCCCCCTTCTCTTTCCCCGTGAGCATGGAAAACAGCATCTGCTGCGGCGAGCTCGCCAGTTTTGTGTCCCGGCTCATCACGTGTGATGCCGGCGTCTATACTGCTGGCATCCTGCCGGCAAAAAACTGAGAAATAAACGGCATAATGAGTAACCTGGCTTTAATAGTTGTGTCTTGACAAATGGTTATGTTATTTATGGATCCACTTAAAGGGCCAGTACGTGTCGTGGACTCCACAAGCAGATCACGCTTGAGAACTATCACGTGAGCCTGAAGTTCCCCTTCAGCGCTAAAGAGCGATTTAGCGTCTTTCAGTTATTGTTTTGGTTGACTCTGGTTGCTCTGTGTTAACTTTTGCTAGATATTTCTCTCAGGAGGCCTAAAACAAAGCTAAAAGAACGTTTTGAACACACAATGCCATTGTTTTTTTTTCTGTATCTCCAAATGTGCAACTATTTGTCAACACATTATTCATCAATAACAACTTTACAAGGTTAAAATATGTACATTGTTTAAAGCTTATTCAAGAAGCTAAAACAATCGTTATTTCTGCTGTAAGCGTGCGCTTCTCATTGCAGCTGTAATGTTTTAATTTGTCTAAATCAAAAGCCAGTAGTTTGAATTAATTTGGTTTTAATTGATGCACTTTTAAATTGTCTATTTAATGAATAAAAAGTAGAACATTTCAGGTTTTATTTGTATTAAATGGCTATTTTTGTTCATAGTTACTGTTGCATAGTGTCACGTGTGAGCATTTTTGTATTTTTAAATAATAAAGTGATTTTCACAGACGCTCATATGCATAATGAGATACAGATGCAGATGGTTTCTCTTCCAGCGCAGGTGTTTAGAGACTCAACAGGTAGAAACTGTCCTCGCCTGACTGATCGACCTTCACACTGTTTTCTCAACAACAGAATGAATCGACGCAAATAGAAATGTGATTTGTTTTCAAGAGAAATGAATGCAGCTGCTCAAAAAGCAGTAATTACAGTCACATAAATAATAATTAAGCCCCAAAATATGTGATCCTTAAATAACGGAAGTATCACTCGCTGACAAAATCTTGACTAATGCTTTCATTTTGTACCGGTTTGCTTTTATTTATTATATTTCATGATGAGGGAACGAGAAACACAAAGTTATATTTCTCTTTTAATTACATATGAAAGGTCAACAGGTCAACCAGGATAATGTGTCACTGTCAGGTTTTAACCGCTGCTCTATCACTGGAAAAGCATTATAACTGATCTCCCTCAGCAAGTATCAATAGATAGATTGAGAGTAAACTTTATTAATCCCCAGTGGGGAAGCTCATTTGTCACCACAGACAACAACAGACAAGGTTCCTAGTACACAACAGACAAAAAACAAAACAAACACCAGAAAAAAGCCACATGAAACAAGGCAACGAGACATAACCGACACGGAAAGATCTGAAAACTAAAGGTGTTCATTAAAAAAATCAAACTGCTGCCGGGACAAAAGATCCTGATGCCGAGTGAAGTCAGAGATGGACGATGACCACAAAGGAAAAAAGACATTGAAGATGTTCTTCATCAAAACAGACGCTGGAAGCTCAGAACGTGAAGAAAGAGTGTTAAACCTTCTGTGCCATCTGGTGGCTGCATTGAACAGTAAACTGTGAACAGCTATAAATGAGCCAGATTCCCCAAAAATGCCTCCTGGAGCGGTCAATAAGACACCTTTTTGGAAAGATTAGGAACTAAAGAATCATAATATGCAACAAAAATCACAATAAAACAAAGTCTTGGCCAGTTAAGAAGGAGTTTCAGTCCAAAAACTGTGTCGTTCGGTTCATAAATGGAAAAAAATGACTTATTTCATGGCAAAAGATTGTCTGACCGGGGCATGCTGGGACTTAAAATGGGCGCGGGAGGATTTTCGCACACGGTTTCCAAAAGGTTAAAATGCATTAAAGCCTAATAGTGACTTGTAGGGTCCAGTTACGGTTTGTCGTCATTGAATCACACAAAGCAGTGGTCGTTGCAGACACCTGTCTACCTGCTGGTGCTTCTATTCGTATTACGTCACCACAGCCACCATCTTAAGCTTTTTAATCAGCTTATTGAAGTTGGTCTCATGCTTTGGTGTCATAATTTCCCCCATAAAATGACAACATTACCTACAACATGTAAATACTTCTATCACTTTGGTCCATTGAAAGATGTGTTGGCACATTAATAGAATTCAAAAGAAATTCTGGGTCTTTCGGTTCATATACGATGCGAGTATTCCCGCCAAACAATATGAGCTTTGTACTATTTTAATGACACTATATGAAGCCTCCAGGTTCCATTGTCTCTCTCTCTCTCTCTCTCTCTCTCTCTCTCTCTCTCTCTCTCTCTCTCTCTCTCTTCTGCATCGTGATGCTGAGCTGTGGGCTCCAGGTGTGGGAGCCCACGGTTTACCTCTCTGCTGTCTGTGTCCACCGGCTCGCCAGTTAAATTTAGCCGTGGATATATATATATATATATATATATATATATATATATAAAGGGGAATATTACTGTAGAAAACTCCGCAGCCGAAGACGCCACACACAACGCGAGCGGCTAAACGCGGAGGGCCGTCAACTCGCACTGGCTTTAGTTTCCTTGGTAACCTGAAGGGAAATTAGCAACAGCGGGTGCAGAATATACTTCCGCGGCATAAATAGCATCAGCAAGGTCAGGAAAGCGACCTTTTTAATTTTCATGAGCTAAATGTGCCGGTGATTCATCTGTAGAGTTATATAAGATAGAAGAAGGGTAGAGGGAGGTGTGTGTGTGTGTGTGTGTGTGTGTGTGTGTGTGTGTGTGTGTGTGTGTGTGTGTGTGGAGGAGGGGGGGGGGGGGGGGAAGAGACGTGGCCTCAGCATTTTGTAGCGGTGAGATCATCTGGCAGCCGAAGACGTGAACTCTCGGTGAACTTTAATTTGTCTCCGTCTGTGGCTCTCGGGGTGCAGAGCTGAGGCGTTTCTGCTCTGCACCTGTCAATCAGACGCTTTTTGGTATGTAGTCTTTAACAGGACATATATTAACAAGTACTAATATATCATATACTCATATTCAGTGTGCTCGTTCAACTCTCAGGTGTAATTTCCCAAATAGCAAAGGAAGAGGAAATCCAGCCGTTAAGCAGCTCTTACATTTACAAAACTAACTTCATGCTAATTGAGGAAGACTTGAAACTAAACGGAGAGCATAAACTCATGTTTACAATATTTACTGATGGAATAAATCACGAGAGAAGTAGAGTCATTTATATAGACAACCAGAGGAGTCGCCCCCTGCTGACCATTACAGAGAATGCAAGTAAGAAAGAAACACTTGCGAGCACATTGTTTGCAAAGGTGAACACAAAGGCAACGCTGCATGTCAGCTGGTTCAATATAGCTGTTGTGTGTGTGTGTGTGTGTGTGTGTGTGTGTGTGTGTGTGTGTGTGTGTGTGTGTGTGTGTGTGTGTGTGTGTGTGTGTGTGTGTTTGGCTGCGCTGTGTATATTGCAGAAGGATATTTTGCAGGGTGACCTATCACTTTAAGAGTGTCATAGCTTTCTCGACGAGCTCTTCATCATCTTCTTCTCTTTTTTTCTTCTTCTCTCTCTCACAACATCGTTCTTTGGCCATGCATAGCTTGTTGCCGAGGTAACCGGCCTGAGACTGACTGGTTTAGCGTTTCCAGCAGCGCCCGGTGAACCGACTCACGCTGACATGCAGCTGACAACAACACGCCGCATGAGCGGCTCAGGTACTCCACCAATAGACGGAGAATCCATCCAACCAGCGGCGACGGAGACGACTTTGTGAGCCACATCTGTTTCCAGATGAGGAGTTATAGATACTGTGTTAAGTGAGTGTGTGTGTGTGTGTGTGTGTGTGTGTGTGTGTGTGTGTGTGTGTGTGTGTGTGTGTGTGTGTGTGTGTGTGTATTTCTGCGAGTCATATCACCCCACATGGCCGTGAAGCATGTCATTCTATTGTTTTTCATTCTCTAACGAGCAATCGTTTTTTGGGGTGCACAGACAGCTGCCTTTGACTATATTTAGATGCACATGTTTCATAGCTACTCTGCCGAGGAAGAGGATGCAATCAGTGTATTTAAATGCAGCAGCAGCACACTTTTCTGTCACCTGCTTCCTCTCCTCCTCCTTCTTCTTCTTCTTCTTTTTTTTTTTTGATCGACCTGATCGTTATCGAGCGGGTCTCCCCTCCCCACCGGCTGAAAGCACATCAGTCACTTCCTGGCCCGTCTGCATCTGCATTTGTAATCGCTCCCCTGGTATTCTCACCATTTACAGGTAATCCGTCGCTTTTTAAAAGAACAAACAAGCGCTTCTGTGGACGAGTCTGCCGCCGCCGGAGGGACAGATTGGAATCACTCAGCCCTCCATTATTTACGCTCGCCATGAAACACTCTGCACACTTGGACTGCACTATTCATATTTACTGCCATCAAAGTGACATAAATCACAGTAGCGTGAGTACCGCGGTAACTCCAGGAGGACTTTCCCTTCCACACATCATTGCAACACACACAACCAGAGGCGACAGGGATAAAAACATTTTTTTTAAAAAGAAGCGTTCCATTTTTGGTTTTGATGAAATATTCACAGCCACACTGAATCATTCGGTTCCCTTCCTCGAGACGTGGACCTGATCAATATGCATTGTCACTCGTTGTGCCCAGCTGGGGACTCACTCAGGCCCTGCGTGGCCGGGTGTGATGCAACATCTGGCAACAAACAACGTGCTGTAAGAGCGTGCAACGCGGCTCGGCCAGCGGCTGGAACCCGTCCAGTTTTCAATTCAGTTTATTTTGTCGAGCCCAAAATCACAAATACAAGATTTGCATCACATCGGATCAGGAAACCCCCCCTAAATAAAGACAGTAAAAACCCTCTCACAGGGGAAAGAAAAGGGGAGAAACCTTCAGGAGAGCAACAGAGGAGGATCCTCTATCAGGATGGACACAAGCAACAGATGTCATGTGACCAGAAGGAGCAACGTAACAGAGTTACAGCAAATTACATGAACACGACAGAAACTATTCATATAACGAGTAGTATACGTATGGTACACGGTCAAAATAACCACAATCCATGTCCAGGTATAAAATACTATATGTATGTATAAAAAGGAAAGGATTTGTTAGTTGTGTTTTTGTCCTTGGTGCCGTTGTTCATTCCTCAGCCGGCTGTTTCCCGCCTGCCTTGTCGGACTTGACGGCCTGAGGGTCACCGTTATGAGGCCACCTGCCTCATCGATCACCTGTCACAGGTATGGATTAGAGGAGAGATCGATGAGACAAGCCTTCCAGTCTGAAGTGCAGCATGTGGAAAGCATGCGACTGCTTGATAATGGTCCGACCCCCGAGGTCCAGCGCTGTGTTTTGATCTATGTGTGTGTGTGTGTGTGTGTGAGTACTCCCTTCGCTGCCTCTTAAATCTGGGTGTTATCAGTCACCAGGCCTCCCTTAAAGCTCTGTTGTCCTGTTCCCAAACTGTCTGAGCATCTGCTACAGATACTTGCCACACAGCACAACCCTGCTTTATTTATTCAACACGGCAGCAGATTTATAGACTCAGAGAATCGGAGGCTGCAGTGACCTATTGAGAGGCTGCGGGGCAAAGATTGGCTGTCAGGTTCCTACTGATCTCCCATGACAGTAATATGAGCTAGTGCATGATCTGAGCACAATGTAAACTGGGAAATAATGAATGTAATAAAAGCATTGACAACACATGAGCCATATGCAAATTACACAAATGCAAGTCAATTTTTACCAACTTAACTTTCTCAAATCCACAGACCAAATATATTCAGATGCTGCAGGAACACGACGAAATGCATCCGTCATCTGAACGCTTATCCTGTTTAGGGCGATGCCAGCGGTCCTTGGGCGAAGGCAGAGTTCACCCTGGACAAGTCTCCAGTGTATTGCAGGGCACATATAGAGACAGACGACCATTCACCTCAATTTAGAGTCCAATTAACCTGAGCTGCATGTCTTTGGGAGGAAGCCGGAGAACCCGGAGGGAACCCACGCTGACACGGGGAGAACATGCAAACTTGTTATGAACAGAAAAAGTAGTTGGCGCGACGGACGTAGAGTTTTTTACTTCTCCAATGAAAGACTTTTCCCATGTGAGTCCACGTGGAGCTGAAGGAACAGCTCCAAAAGCTCCACATGGGAAAGCAAAGAAAATAGTTTGAATTGCAATGATTTACTTTCAGTTTATTTATTTTGTTTAATGCCACACACACACACACACACACACACACACACACACACACACACACACACACACACACACACACACACACACACACACACACACACACATATTTAAAAGGAGAAAAACAAACAGAAATCAAGGCTCTGGAGAGTATTGACACACACATGCAACCACAAGGCAGGGCTAAAGTTGCACTGACAGCCCATTTGTCAATTTGGTTGCTAAAGTTAGCCCAAATTAAATCTCCATCTTGTCTAAACTTTTATCGCTGGGTTTTTTTTTTGTGAGCTCTGAGCAGCAGCAGCACCTCAAACACATCTGTCTCCCCAAAATGGTTGAACCCATGAAAACCGACGTTTTTCCATCACAGCTAAACGCCACCAAGTCAAACTGTTTTGCATCATCGATACGGATCCAGTGTGTGTGACCAGTGAGTGGAAGTAACACTAATTTCCACCCTCACACACCAAGGAGAGGAGAGGAAGGAAGGAAGGGAGCAAGGGAGGAAGAGAGGGAGGGAGGGAGGGAGGAAGGAAGGAAGGAAGAAAGGGAGGGAGGGAGGATGCTCGGTGTATGAAAAACTGTCTCTAGGACCCAGTGTTCCTGCTGCTCAGCCTTTGTAGTTTTTGTGTGAGTGTGTGTGTGTGTGTGTGTGTGTGTGTGTGTGTGTGTGTGTGTGTGTGTGTGTGTGTGTGTGTGTGTGTGTGTGTGTGTGAGATGAGGGAGACTGAGATGTGCTTCTTGCTTATCACGAATCACATCGAGCTTTTCAGCAGCTGAGGGGGGATTGCTGAACAGGGCAATTTGACGCTGGGATCTGCTGCTTTTCCATTTATTTATTTTTTTTTAAAGAAAAAGAAAGAGAGAGAGAGAGAGAGGAAAAAAAGGAGCATTTACTCCATTTTTTTTTTGTCCATCTCCATTGATATCATTTTTTGGTGTTTCTGTTTTGTTGGTTCATTTCCAGGACACTATGCTAGCCGGTGCATTGGGGCTGCATTCCTGCTGCTGTCCGGGAACATGATCTATCAGCTGGCAGCTTTGTTCTCATGACACATCGCACTCATTCAGTCTCCTCACAGCAGCAGCCAGCGGTGATTCCTCTGCAACTTTCTTGCATCTTCGACGATTCCAGCTGCAGCAGGTACTTTGTGCACTTGAGGTGAGTCTTTTTATTTTGTATGTTGTATATATATATATATATATATATATATATATATATATATATATATATATATATATATATATATATATATATATATATGAAAACCACCTCCTCTCTCCTTAATCAGACACAAAGAAAAACGATTATTGTGTTTATTATTTATCACGCTAGAAATTGTAGGAACGCAGCTTGATCCCACATTTTGTATTATTGCTAATTTTCTGCATTTCATTAAAAAAAAACATGCTTTTTGTATCGTCTAAATTGGTGGACTGACCTGATCCTGTATTTTTTGGAAAAATGTTCCGCGAGTGGAGGCGTGGGACGTGAATACTAATTGCTGCCAGTTGCTTCTTCTTCTCCTTCTTCTTCGTCTATTTTATTTATTTATTTAATATTTCGCTCGCGTGCTGAAGGGAATCCCCATGAAACAAGTGATGATGGATGCAATGGCTGCACGAGTCGACATATGAGTCCCGTGGCCGTGTCACGGCGTGTCTAAAAAGCTGAGTCCTTTTCCTTCCTTCCTTCCTTCCTTCCTTCCTTCCTCCTCCTCCTCCTCCTCCTCTCTCTTGCAGCGGCTGTCCTGCTGCGTGTCGGTGTGGAAGCAGCCATGTGGAGCAGAGAGAGCGCTCCTCCGCTCCTCGTCTGCCTGCTGGCGCTCACAGCTCTCTGGAAAACCAGGTGAGTCCTCCTGAACGGGGGGGAGACGGGACGGCTCGAGGGCGCACGGGAGCGCGCACCGGACACGCTATCAGCGGACACTTAATGCGCACGAGGAGAGGCGGGCATACACAAATAATGACCCGCGGGTGTAGTGCCAATATCTAATATAGGCCATGAGCAATCCATACTGGGTTTGGGTTATTTGATATTACACATTCCATCCACTAAGCTTGAGTTTTCATTATCTGAAACGGGGTATTAATCTGGTTTAATAGCCTATTCTAATTAAGGGTAATAGCCACAGCCGATATATCACCCTGGAAGATTGACCTGTGTTTCAAGGAGAATGCATCCATCAATACACGGTATTGACACACATATATTTAGGAGGTCTAATTATTTTAAATTGACATATATATATATATATATATATATAAATATATATATATATATATATATATATATATATATATATATATATATATATATATATATATATATATATATATAGAAATGTGTCAAACCTGCTTTGCACTGCCCTTTTTTGCTTCACCCACTATTTCATCAGAGGACATCTCACGTTATCGCACGAGGTGTAAAGGTGTCTTTCCAGAGACAATTGGGAGTGACAGTGTCGGTCGCTCCGGAGCTCGGGCTTGATGACAGTTGACAAAAGGAAGGAAACAGCTGATGTCAGAGGCATGAGCGGCAACGCACAAAAAAATATAAAGGCCCACTGAATCCATAAAGCTATCATTTGTACAATGCCCCTCCATTGTTCTGAAACCCCCCCGTCCATCCAGAGGCCCTTCTCTTCCCAGAATACATTTTCACGTGTCACAGTAGTAAAAGCGCAGCTGTAAATAACACAAGTAATTACGTTGGGATTCTGCCTGGCGGCTCGTACTTTACAGTATTACAGACGCACACACACACACATACGGGGGGTTGTGCAGCCATTTTCACCCCGAGTTATTGAAACTTCCGAAGAAGTATAAAAGTATTGTATATGTATGAGCCGAGACAGTTGTGAAATGTCTCCTCTGTGATATTAACATAAAGCAAAGCTGCTCGCTTTTATTTTTGTTAGCTAACGCTGCTTTCCGAGCGAGCCTCGAAGGACGGTTAGCGAGTCGGACGGCTAACGTTAGCATGCTGATGTTAAGACGTAGCGATGATAATTAGCTGGATCGGTGCGTGAACCGATGATATTAGCATTTGCTCACACATGCTAATGCAGGTTGGATGCTAATGCAGGTTGAATGCTAACTGCGCCACAAAAAAAACAGCTAGCCGCTATAGTTCCCTATAACTTCCACTGTGGCATAGCTGTTGCTATATAAGAGAACATAATGTACTACAAAACACATTAAATATTTATATCCTAGTAGGTTATAACCAACGACTCTGCATAAGAAGGTTAAATCATTGTAAGTCGGCTACGTTCATTCAACACTCTGACTAATTGGAAGAATGTGGTCCAAACAGAAAATACCCAGATGTGCGGGAATGATTAATATTATATGGACATTCTCTGCTTCAAGTGAAATATGACCATATAACCTCTGGCTTTTTTTTCACTTTCAACAGTGGCGAAGATGTGGAGCGTTAATGTAGCATCTGATCTGAGCGTATAGTCACCGTGAATCTGTAGCTCTGATTGCATTTGCATATTCAGTTGTGTTTTGGCTCCGAGATCAGATGGCTCACAAACGTTCTGCCTTGAACTGGGTCATCCACGTGGATGAGGAACACTGTGTGTGTGTGTGTGTGTGTGTGTGTGTGTGCGTCTCTGTGTGGGCACGTATGAAGTTCCTGCCAGATAATGACGACCCCCTTTTTTTTGTTTTGTGCCCATAAATCAGGCCTCAGTGGAAAACACAGTCATGAGTCCAAACCCATTTTCACAATTTAATCAAACACATTCCTGTGTGAGTGTTCCCCTTTTGGTGGTCACGGTGCTTTTGTGTGTCCGTCCACCAGGTCAGTGAACGCCGATGCCACATCTGATGCCTTCAAAACCAACATCACCCTGTTCACGCGCATCCTGGACAGCCTGCTGGACGGATACGACAACCGTCTCCGACCGGGCCTTGGGGGTAAGGCCACAACTTCATCGTTTAATATCTGTACTTTTTCACATGACGCTGTCTAAACTTTTGCGCTGCCATTTATTACGAAACAGCTCTTTTTTTGTAAAACGGTTGATTGCTCATGTGGAGGGAGAACACTTCATTTAACATTCATTTTGTAGCCCCGATGACCTTTTGGCAACAATCCCCTAAGAACAAAACTGACAAACACACTCTGTGCACAAAACATTCGGGTTATATGTTATATAACACTCGCTCCACTTCCTGGAAAGTCGCAGCAGCCAAACTGGCCGCGTTTAACCCCGTAAAAGGGCGAGCTTCTCGCTGTGTGGGTGCAGCTTCAGTTGGGTTGAAGCTGCACGGCTGTATTGCTGGTTTGGCTTCGGGGACACGGCTGAAGTGAAACATTGGAAACTTTGGACCATGCGGATCTTCATCTATATTTGTGTTGGCACTTCTTTTGGTTGTGCGGCCTGAAAGCCTCAGATTGTCTGTCGTTATTGACACAACGGCTTTTGTGTTAATTCGATGAGGATCATGTCTCTCCTCTTGTGCTCCCTCCTCTCCGTCCTCACCTCTCACATCATCCTTCCATGTTTGGCATCTCATTTCTTGGCCCTTCCTTCGCCCCCCAAAGCTGAGCTCCTCCCTCAGGATTTGGTGCCATTTGAAATTCAAATTCCCGGGGCCATCGGCCCAGTCCAGGAGCCGCCATATGGGGAGCAGACCTCCTTTGGCTTGGCAGCGCTCAGCCCGTACAGCTGGACCACCAGTCATGGTGCTGCTATGGCGCATCCACCGAGGAGGAGAAGCAGACATGTTTGGCCGATTGCGACACAATCGGACCTTCACGGGATTTTCCATCAAATGGGGCTATTGCACCAACATATATACTGGATGCTTTCCTAGAAAATGTGAACACCAGTAGGTTTTCTTGCCAATTTCAAGTTGGCACCCGGCACTTTCCATAATGAATGCAGTGGATTGTAGATCCATGCGATTTGAATCAATGCGACGACATTAACTAACGACTCCTCCAACAGGCAGCTCTGGAGGAGTGGTCGCGTTAAAGGCTAAGGGAGCTCTGAAATAAAACATGGACATAAAACATTAAATGGAACGCTTTCCTACCAAGTGTCCTACAGTACCACAAGTACATCCTCTTTTTTTTTTACCAGCTTGGGCCCAGCGGGAGCAAAACCTCCCAACACTCAAGCTGTGGCAGCTTTAAAGGCATTAATGTACACGGGGCGACATGGAGGAGCAGGACTCCATCCAGGAAGAGGGAAGTGGCTTCACACATTGTAGACACATTAGATCTTCATGTCTCATCTGTGGGCAACACGTTGACGCTCCACTGAGCCTCAGTCCATCACACGTTCACCACAGCGGCACGAGGGTGTTCACTCACACATACACTGGATTCTGGGACAGAGGGAGGCAGTTTGTATGGTTCAAGTACTGTGTCTCTCAAAATTAAAAAAAATATATATATTAGCTATGTATATATATATTTTTACATATATATATATTTATATATATATATATATATATATATATATATATATGTATATATATATATACATATATATATATATATATGCTTATATATAGAAAGAGAGGTATCAATCAAATCAATGTATACTTTGTAAAAAGAAATTATACATGAAAATATATTTATATATATAAAATATATAGAGAGAGAAATCAATGTAGCATATATATATAAGCTATATATAAGCTATATATGTATATATATACATTTATATATAAATATAAAATATATGTAAAAGAAATATATATATATATATATATTATATATATGCTATGTATATTTTTGAAATATTTATATATATATATATATATATCAGAGAGAGAGAGAGAGAGAGAGAGCGAGAGAGAAAGAGAGAGAGAGAGAGAGAGAGAGAGAGAGAGAGAGAGAGAGAGAGAGAGAGAGCACTATGTATATACTGTATGTAATCTTACTGTATGAATCTATAAATATGTGATCATTTATTTACAGCATCATTACACATTACCTTCATACATACAGAACGTATTAATGTTATTATAAATGTATTTTGCCTCATAGTCCTTTGATTCAGTGTGTTTGTTGTCCTGTGTGTCTGGACAGAATAACAGGAACACCTGTGCGACGTGATGACTCCTCGATAACAAAACCACAAACTTGAGCACCCTGAGAAAAACCCTCACACTCCTCAGAACACCGTTTCAGGCCCAAAGAAACCGTCCCCACAGACTGCGTTATGTTGTCCACAGGAGGCGGCGTTAGCGTTTGGGCGTGTTGTCTCAGACGTGAGACATCTACACCTCTCCCCTCCCCTCTGCCGGCTCTCGTCGCAGCGAGCGGCGGAGAGATGCGAGCGGAAAAAACATTTCACGGCTCCCCGCTGATAATCAAATGATGATGAAGATGGAGAAGAGGAATCTAGGGCAGAGGTTTTCAAGACGAACCCACGTGTCCCCCTGGGGCTCCGGGAGGGTTTCAGGGGAGAGAGAGAGAGAGAGAGAGAGAGAGAGAGAGAGAGACAACAACTGTAATCGTTTCAACAATGAGGGAATCTCTTTGTGGGTTAAGGCCGCACATTTCTCTTGAATGTATTTATAGAAAACACAACACACCCACAGCCAGCTGATGGCTAACCAGGTCTGGTGCCCATAGCGGAGTTACTGTGGACCGCATCCGGTCCGTAACCGGTTTAATCCAGCATTTATTGTTCATACTTGTCGTCTGTTTCACGCGTTGAAGCTCAATACCAAGCTCTTTTAAAATGCGGCAATTTCTGTCACTTTCACTGAAATGGAGCCCGGCTGCAGAGAGCGAACGCAGAAAGCTCGGTTTGCTCCCGCGTCATCGTTAGCGTGACTGCGAGGCCGCTCACTTCTGTTCACGTTCACATTCCTGCTACTAACTTGTTTTGTGTCGTCTAAACATGACTTGACGCTCACAGCGTAAATACGTTATGTCTCGGCTTTTAAAGCAAGATTTCTTTTGTCAAAAACCAACGGACCAAAATGAAATGTGGTTCGGTTGGTTTGCGGTTACGTCTCCAACCGAAGAAAAATACAAACCTCAAAGCACAGATGTCTGCCATGTAAAGCCTCGCAGACTATCTCGGTCGTCTGTTTTAACAGTTGCATTCTTAACAAGGAACATTTGAAGCCGCGCTAATCGATGTTTCCATATACGCATCGGGTCGAATGTGACCATGTCTCTCTGTGTGTTATGGGAACGGTTGTCGCTCGACAAGCCCGCAGATAGTCATCACGCATCTCTGCAGTTCCACCGCGGCATTTTAGCATCTTTCAGGTCAGCGATTTGATTCGAAGGCGCCGGAAACTTTGTGTTTTCAGCTCGATCTCACAGCTCTCTACTAAAAGTAGCTGTCCAACCTCAACATCATTTGTTTAGTGTGTCCTTTGGCTTAGTTGTAAATGAAGAAAATAGCTGTCATGTCTGTTAAGTGTGTATGGATGTGCACTGCGTGGAAGTAGTGATTGCAATAGCATTTAGCACTTAGCTCGATCTCGCAACCTTTTTGTACTGCAAAGAGCTGAAAGAACAGAGAATATCCGGCTAACGTTCCTCAAACTAAGCAAAATGGACGCTCATGTTGCTTCGTGTTGACAAACAGGCAATAGTTTGCCCGTAGCCGTGGATAAAGTCACACATCTCTGATCCTCACTGTGGTCCGAGTTCCTGCTAACTGGCCTTGTTCAGTTGGGTTTGGTGGAACAGCTATGTTGTGGTATTGTGATACCTAATCTGGACTCTACTGATACCAACTCAGCGGTGTATTATTTAGTTTTTTCGCTGATGCTTTCTCTCTGTCCACACTGGCGAGAGTTAAGTTGGCGTTTTGAGGCGGATGCACGGCGGGACGCGCACAGCCAGGGTTTTGCCTGACCCACAAAACATGGTTCAGCAGGTCCGTCTGATTCAGAAGATATTAAAAAAAGCACATGTTTATGACTGTTGTTGCTGAATAAATGAACTTTCGGTATTGTCCTTGTTCCTCTAAATAAGCGGCCCGACGTCCTGCAGCATTAAATGCACTCTGGATGTTTCTAAACAGTAAACAGAGATTGTTCCCCCCAGGGTGGGGGCCTGTGCTTTTAGGAGTTTGCTACCGTGAGGATGCAGCATTTGCACAATCTGCCTCCACTCATGCAACGCAAATGGACTGGAGCTGTCGTGTGTGGTGGTGGATTTGTTTGTTCTCTCCAGACCTCTTTTTATTCTCGTTGGGCTTCTTTGCGTCTCTGCACCGGCCACAGCTGCGGCCCCCGAGGCAGGAAGTGTTCAGGATGTCCCTTCGTACCCGCTCCTCCTGAACTTAATATCTCCGGATGGCTCCAGAGGAATTTTTCTTCAGACGTCCACTCGGTCTCAAGGATGAACATGATTAGAATTTCGGTGGTGGAAGGTCCACCATGACCTCGTAAAACATGACAAAACGCACACGATTGATTTATAGGGTGATTAAATGATGAGTTGGTGACATTTTGGACGATGGACGTTTACTGGAACTTGGCTCGTAGGCGGAGGCATCAAACCAAGGTGACCCGCTGCGATATAACACAAAGAATTAACTATTGAATATACAACAACCCGCCTGCATATAAGCCTGAAATATACTGTACGTAAGCCCATTTACAACGAACAACGACCAATCCAGACCAAGAAACGGCTTTTCAGAGGAAATCCATATAATCCATACAGAACATCATGTAAAGAAAATGTATAAATGATTACGTGGTAATGGCAACAAAACCCCAAACATGAACAAATGAGGCTCAGCAACAAACAATACATGTTTCATAAGAGAAAACCAGCGCTTCATAAAAGTAAAAGAGGTCAGACCTCACTTGGATATGCAGCATAGCTAGAAAACAACATAAATATACAAGAATTACATCAACAACCTCTGGAAGGCACAATGTAGATAAAGGAAACATAACTTCTCAAAATGACACAGGGTGATAATTGGGTGAAATAAGAGAAGAAAAAAAGGAATAAATGTAAATGAAAACGCCCCGGGTGGAACGAAGCAAACCGCAAGACAAAACAAATGATATTATTTATTCAAAAGGCACGATAACTAGACTCCTATTGAATACTAACACGTAATTAATATGAGTATTTTTGCTCCTGTGCACTCAGTCAAGCAACAAATTTGGACTCATGTATATTTAAAAAAAGAAAAAAAAATCTCCGAGATCGAGAGAGATGTTTAAAAAAAACGATGACTGATCACAATTATGGCACTCGGCATCGGCTGAGCCTGTCACTGCTGCCTGAGCTGTTAATCTATATGCTAAACAGCGTGTCAAATGGCCCGCATGTCACTGGAGCTCATATAATGTGGTCTAAATGTACTTTTCTCTTCCTGATTTCTCAGTCGCGGTCTGTCGCATTAGTGACCGGGGGAGGTTCAATGCTTCTTGTGGGACAACTCGAGTCACACAGAAACATGGCCGACACACACACACACGATATGTAAAGCATCGCAACGTTGAACAATCCCACACTGCGGCCACCGAGACCAATAAATAAAAATGCAAACTCCCATCGTTCATGTTTACGAGCGGAAGACGCAGTGCAGCACAACAACCGCCGTTACTGTCCAACCTGGTTTTCACGGAGATGCCGTTTCCACGTGTGTCTCCACACAAAGAGCCTCCCCAAAAAATATAAATCCAACTAATGGAAGCCTACGCGAGCCACAGGAGGAACCCAATCATTTTGAATCAGCCTGACGCACACACAACGGGCTGGTTTACATAAATAAACGCACCCTCCCGCCCGCCCTTACGTCCCGCTAAATGGATCGCACCTATTACCCGGCAACCTGCCTGCTTCCATTTGAATTACATTACCTTATAAATAAGAAAGTATTTTCATAATACGTCCTGTTCGGGCGGCGCGCCTCTACCGCGCACGAGGGCACTTTGCCGGGGGAAGTAATGATCCCTTTAGCTTGTGTGTGAGACTCCGTTAGCCGTGTAGTACGGGGTGTAGAGTGAAAACGTGAAAGCTTTTTTTGAATTGACCGAGCGCGAGAGATGGAGCTTCAGTAATTATTGAAGAGAGCGTGGAGACAGCGAGTGGACCGGCGTTCGCCGCTGGAGTAGGAAGCGTACGAGAGCTCTGCTCGTCCGGTCTGTCGCGTCAACGCCAGCGTTTAGGACACGTTTTGTACGCCGGAAAAAAATCGTAGCTCGGGCCCTGCAGCTCACCACGTCCGATCCCACAAGAGCTGTGATGGGATCCACTGTGACACACCGGTCACATATATACGATAACACACCAATAACATACAACATAGAGCTGAACTGTAACTCTTCTGATGGGTGAACAAAAGGCATTGGAAGAAAGATGCCAGGGATTTAACAAAAACAGATTTTTTTAAAATTGCCATTGATCGTGAAAAGCCAAATTAAATAATGACATCTTTAACTACTGAACTGCAGTAAAATTGAGATATTCACGATGGATTCACTAACATTCATCAATTCTGTCTCCCTTGCACAATGAGTAGTGTTTGTCGGGGTTGTGGTTGGTAAACGACATCCAAAAGGAGTCGGTGCTCATCGGCGGCGAGGGGGTCAAAGAACAAACTCTCCCGATTCTCTCCTGTCCTGCAACAATCTTTGTCCGCAGTGTTTGTCGCTCTATTTCTGGGAGCAGCGATACTGCAGCGGAGGATCAGCGGGTGTCCATGTTGTTCCCAAAGTTCTGCTGTTTTTGATGAAGAATAAAGTCGATAACTTCTGTACATCAGTGACGTCATTGAGGAGTTGGGGATGTGCGGCTTCTTGCTGCAACATCCGTCCCTGAAATGACCGCGAACAATAGCCGCCGGCGCTAATCATGGCAAATATAAATGCATTGTCTTTTCCCTGTGACCTCTTCACCATGAAAAGCCTCTTTGATGTGAAGCAGCAGCATTATGAAATGCAACATACATCATACGTCTCTAATAAGGTTGCAGGAGAGGGAAGTCAGTCGTGCGTTGGTAGCTATGTTAAAAGGAATATCATATTCTCCACTCTAATGCATTTTAACTGTCTTTCATCAGTATTTTAATGTTGTTTTTTAACCCTTTTGGTGTGTTGATGCCTCTCGTTGTTGTCTATTATCCAGACAGGATTACTGAGGTGAAGACAAACATCTACGTCACCAGCTTTGGACCAGTTTCAGACACAGACATGGTGAGAGCAGCTATTGGACATTTATTTATTGTTGTTTAATCATTCACCCACATCTTTGCTGCTGAAAAAAACAAACAAAAAAAACACAACGCAAGACAACAACACGCCTCCAGACGACGGCCTTATACTCCCTGTTCATGCTTTAAAGACGAAAAGAGGCCTCTTTTGCTTTATTTTTAGTACCATTACGGCTTTCCCCTCCTTTCATATTTACATCATCTCCTTCTGCCTCTCTGCACACACACACGCACACACACACACACACACACACACAATGCTGAAGTGGGACGAGTTGTCCACACGACGGCACGATGTCTATTCATCTGACAATTTTCATCTTATAAATTATTGAATGTTATTCAAGTCACTCCTTTGTTTATCCTGGGCTTTCCTGTTTATCATTCGGAAACACGCCCGCCCCTCGCTTCGTATTATCAGCGTCCTTTCTGTTGTCGAAGACACATTTTCCGAGTGATTGATCCATTGATTTAGCAGTTATGACGTTGGAGTTCAATGCTGTGGCCTCTGAAAGATATGCAAACCAGGAGGCACTCGGTTGAACATAAAAACAGCACTTATGCGGAGCAGGTCTCGGACGCAATTTAATACATTATTGAAAAATGTAAATGAGCTCTCGGAGTAAATCCCAGATCCAAGTCACCTGATGTCTTGTTTTAAAACCTCTCGCAAACAAGCAAACGGACAGAAGTCATGAGGGAGTTAGCTACGGGAACAGCAAAACCTGGAAAAGTCATGGATTTTAAAATGGTTATTTCAAGACCCTGGAAAAGTCATTGAAAAGAATGAAACCCCAAAAGTTCAGGAAAAGTGACGCAAATGTGTTTATATTCATACGTTCAAGTCAAATTAATATGCCTTTAAAAGAAAGACGCTCAGAATATAATCAGGCACACGCTCTCATTCCCATTGTTAGTTCTACGTTTTCTCACTTTTTCATGTTTACACCGAGAATGTTTGATTGTGAAAATCACTACACATGTGCCCAGTGAATATGGCAGCACAGCGTCGTGTGTGGGATGGAGTCAAAACAAACGCCATGGCTCATGTTGACCTTTTGATGTTGCGCGGTGCATTGCTGCGGCTGATGAATGAGTGTTTAGCATTTTCTGGACTAAATTAGACGCAGAAAATACACACAGGACACGTGAAATGTTGGTTTTGGTCATTTTATCGAATGTGTTGACAATAATACAACATATAAAACATCACCAAATGTAGCCAAAATTGTGAAAAGACAGTGAGATTATATCCAAACTACACTGAGGGGTTATCTGTGACACTTCAAGTGCATTCATTTTCCATTCAGATGAAATTTACATTTGACTTGTTTAGGCTGGTCTGATCAGCTGACTGCTCATGTTTCCTCTCTTTTTTTTAACAGCAATGTTTCCCACATCTCAAGTTCTTTTAAGGGTACAATGTTATGAGCCCTTTGCACTAAAGATGGCCCCAAAAAATAGACCCAAATAGTAAAAATGCGCCCTAAAAGAAAGGCTTTAGTTTTGGTTCCAGTGTCCCTCGATCTTAACCGTCAGAGGCCTTTCAACTGTGACAAGAAAAACACTCTGGAGGAATTTATCTCCCTCTCAGCGCTCTCTTGCTGCGCGTGAACCACACAAACACACACAAACACACACACATTTCACAGTGCAGCGCTTTCTGCCCGAAACCTTTCTCTTTTCCTTCTCTGTGGCTCCTTTTGACAGCAGAGGATTGTAGGTCAAGGGGGTTGTCTTTGGCCTCGGAGCCAGCTATATATATATATATATATATATATATATATATATATATATATATATATATATATATATATATATATATATATATATAGGAACACAGCGGCTCAGAGAGCTGAGAGGAAACACGACGAGTCCGGACCTCACCTTGATGGAGCGTTGACAAACAGAGGGAGGGAGAGAGAGAGAGAGAGAGAGAGAGAGAGAGAGAGAGAGAGAGAGAGAGAGAGAGAGAGAGAGAGAGAGAGAGAGACATCCGGTGCACAGGTTTTGGAAAAGTGGCAGGTGAAGTCAGTCGTGAAGAGCCGCTGCTTGTCGGCTCCGATGGAACAGGGCAGCAGAAAGTGCCCTGTTTTATTTAGCATTTAGCATTTTCAGCAGGAACAGGACTCATTTTCATACAGTGCAAAGTTGAAGCATGAAAATAAAGTAATAATACAGTTTTGGTTATTATTTATTCATGTCCTCTGCCCTCAGGAGTACACCATAGACGTTTTCTTCCGGCAGAGCTGGAAGGATGAGAGGTTGAAATTTCACGGGCCGATGAATATTCTGCCGCTCAACAACCTGATGGCCAGTAAGATCTGGACTCCGGACACCTTCTTCCACAACGGGAAGAAGTCCGTGGCTCACAACATGACCATGCCCAACAAGCTGCTGAGGATCCAAGATGACGGGACTCTGCTGTACACCATGAGGTAATTCGAGTCCGCGTGGTGCGTGGCCGAAAAAAAGAGTCGCAAAGTCGTACACATAGTTAGATAAGAAGCCAACCTCATGCCTGCACGCTAAATATGGAGCTAACGTTAGCTTAAAAGTCTGGCCCTTAACCCTCTACGTAAAAATCATGTGACCTCTGGTGAGGACATAGCCAGGCTACAGCTGTTTACCCCTGGTTGTGTTAAGCTAAGCTAACAGGCTGCTAGCTGTAGCGTCATATTCATCGTGGAGGCGTGAAGGCGCGGTCGATCCTCGTAGCTAACGACGTCTCGCCTTCCTGAATGCTAACGCTCACACACAAGCGATACACTATGAAATACATTCTTCACACATCACAACTTACCTTTTGGTCAACTTACCTTTTTATTAAGAAAAGTCCATGTGAATGCTAAGCTATCGGAGGTATTTTTTACGGCGGTTGAACGATGTAGCATCGTCGCATCCGATGCAGGTTTCTCATCAATGCGCTAAACTTACATTCCCACCTGGACACACACACACACACACACACACACACACACACACACACACACACACACCTCCCTTTGTTTTCTGCGGGCCTCTGCGGCGCCGTGTTTACTTTGCTCTGCTGATTACAGTCAAGATGAATCCTGTTTTGTCTGACGGCATCGCAGATGGGGAGCGTCTTGAATAGTGCATGAGGCTTGCGAAGGCATTTATTATTTTCCTTTCTTCCTTCTTTCATTTTTTTTTTTCGAGACCGTGCCTAATCTGTGCTGTTTTATTTTCCATGCATTCGCAAAGTCTCCTTAATTTTCTGTGAATTGGATGCAGGTTAACTGTGCATGCAGAGTGCCCAATGCATCTGGAGGATTTCCCCATGGACTTTCATTCCTGTCCACTAAAATTTGGCAGCTGTGAGTAACTCTGATGATGATAGCGCCTGAGGGGCATTTAAGTAAAATGCTATTTTCTTTATTTCTTGTTGTTTTTTTTGCTTACTACGAGAGCCTAAGAACCAACCCGCTGGAGTTCATGGTCACTTTTTTAGCAAGGACGCACTTCAAATTTTAACAAAGTGCAGCAATTAAATAAATGTATATAGATTAACAGACTAATAAAGGACTGATTGGAAATGTCACTGGGAAATATGGGGACTCTAAACTCATCCAAATGTTTTATTTTGTAAATTTTAATCGGTTGTAAATCCTATTTTATTGCTGTGGCTTCTTTACATTTGGATGAAGAATTTTTGCTTCATGCTTCTTTTAAGATCTTGATTTTTTTTTTAAAAACAACAAAGGATAGTTGAGTATCAGAGCCCCCAGTACATGGTGGGTCATGTCTGAAATGCCTTGACTTCTCACATTAATTCAATGTACTGTCAATGCATTTATATGTGGCGGCTTATAGAATTTCCCAAGAAGCTCATTTATTGCGACAATGCAGCAATCTGTAGCATGACATGATTGGCAGGATGTTTTTTTTTTTTTTTTTAATGAGTTTTCTCTGTTTCATCAGACATTCATAGGCTAGCAGACGAGCTTTGAAACGTCCTATTCAGTGGATGCTGTGACTGAAAAGGGCAAATGTCACTGTGCATCAATTGCTTGTTGGCGTTTTATGAATTTCATCGTCAGCCACTGAGAGATTTTTTTTCTCTCCACAGCATTTATTATTTTTTTCTTCTTCTTCTTCTAGAAACCCAGCTTCAAACACAATATAGTCAGGGCTTTTTCATTTGGGTCACTGAAGTAATTTCTTGAAAAAATCATCAATAGCTGCCCCAGATGTATCCCCTATGGGTTTATCCTCTTCTGCTTCTTTTTTATTACTTTTTTTTTTTTTTATAGATGCGTACACAATCTCAGAAGTGACTTATGTTTGGACTCTGAACGCCTCCGACTCTGTGGTGGTGGAAGAAGAAAGCTCCCGCCTGAACCAGTACGACCTGCTGGGACAAACGGTCGGACAGGAAACCATCAAGTCCAGTACAGGTAAGCTACAGAGGAAGTCTTCATGCTCATCACTCACGCCTAAACCGACCGCCGTCCTGTGAGGTAAATGTTCTTTAGACGTCAGAGAACGTGTCAGGGATGGCAAAGAAACTGGATTTGGTCTTTTTGAATACTTAAGAAATGATATATGGATATGTAATAGCTTCTTATCATACACCCGCGTATGGAAGCCCGTTTCCACCACAATTTTTATTTTAAAGTCATAATTAAGACTTTATTATCTCATAATAATGACTTTTTATCTGATGATTTCCACTTCATTATCTCATAATTGGGACATTTTATCTCATAATTATGACATTTAATCTCTTTATATTTTTTTAAGTCATAACAATAAGATAACAAGTCATTAATATGAGATAATAAAGTAGTTATTATGACTTTTTATCTCATAATTTAGATTTATTATCTGATAATTATGACTTTTTGTGGCGGGAACGGGCTTCCATATGCTTTAGCACAAAACTGTGACTTGAAAACTCATAATTATGTCTTTATTACCTCATAATTATGACTTTTCATCTCATGAATTTTAAGTTTATTATCTCATGAATTTTCACTTTATTACCTCCTAATTTTTTAATTAAAAAAAAATAATTGTGGCGGAAACGGGCGTCCATATCCTTTGGCACAAAACTGTGACCTGAAAACCGCGATGACGTCTCTTCTCTCGACGTGCTTCATGTTTGCAGATAAGAACGCAGATATCTACACGACTTCAGTCCGTGTGCAGATCAAACTGAGGATCTGGTGCTTGTTCGGGTAAATGTTGAACTCCTCCGATGTTGCAGGAGGCGGCCCAACGCTGAGAAACGCTTGCCACGTTGTTGTTTTTTTTGTTGCCTTTTTTTTGTTACTCACTTTATTTGGCTTGTAAAAAATGCAGAGAGACATTTGCTGGGGCTTCCTCTGCATGACAGAGCTTCAGCAAAACAGGGATTTGGCAGTCATGCATCTTGAAGTCCCTACTTTGTTCCATATTTTGTTAATCTGCATTTCGCATGGCCTGGAGACCCAAAATAAAAAAAAGCAGCACGACAGGTGAGCTGCTTGTTACAAGCCTTTCCACTTTATAACCCCGGCCCCCTCCCTCCCTTCTGTGGAGAACAAAGACGAGCACACGTTCCAAAGCAACGCAGTTTCTACGGATGGATTTTAAATGAATAATACATTTTTTTTTTAAAAGGACAGATGCTGTTGCAGAATTAGACATGAGGGAGCGCGTCTGTCTGTCAGAGTCGCTAACAGCGGAGAAAAGATAAGTTGCTCTTGTGTTCATCGGTGATTTAAGTGTCTCTTACGTGAATGGCTCACAAAGGTGCAGCGATGCGGGAAACGACAAAAGGAAAATCTACGTCCCGGGCCCGGAAAGTGAATATTACTCGGCAGTGCGTTGGGAAACGTGGCCGTCGTCCACTCAGACGGACCAGACGTTGGCCAGTGGATCCACCAGTGGATCCACCAGTGAGACGCTCATTAGTGGGCCGGGATGACGAACTCCGAGTCCAGAGTTGTGTAACAAATTTTATAACAGCTAGCCGAAAAGAAAAATGACATAATTGACCATTAGCTGAATTCCCCACACGTGGGGCGCTCTAGTAATGCTGCATTCACAGCGAATCAGACAGACGCTGGACGGGAAATCAGATATAAGTTTAGCGGACAAGAGCAGGACGTCAAAATTTGGTGAAGCTGACTGAGAATACTGTCAACAACCGGATGTTGTAAGAAAGTAGTTTACGTTTGCGATGGAATAACAACATCATGCTGCATTTTAGAGCTATGTGCATTACTAGGATAATTACCAAAGGATAGGAGGAAAAGATTCGCAACCGAGGCTGTTCCTGGAACGATAACCACAAGAGTTTATGGGAGATTTAGAGCATGAAAATGCCAGTTTCTATGAACAGTCTTTTTTCATAGATTTTTTACAATAGCTACTACTTGGAGGAGGGTTCCCAATTAATGGGACACAACTTTTCACTTGGAGGAACGGCCCAAGTTGCACGAAAAGTAACCCAAACTATCACAAGCTCTCTGTTTTTAATGGCCAATTTAATTAAAATTTGCCCAATTAGTTGGGAAACCTAACCCTATTGACGCCATTAGACTGTAAATGTATTTTATATATATATATATATATATATATATATATATATATATATATATATATATATATATATATATATTGTATTCTATCTCTAAAGCAACATATGGTCGTGCGTTTTGTCGTCCTGCCGTTCCGTCTGACTATTTGCTTATTTTTTCCCCCGTTGCATCCAGAAGGTGTTGTCCATCTGCCGTCTACCGTCTGCCTGTTTCCCTGTGAAAGCAGCACTAAAGAGAGCGTGGCGTCTTCTTCTTCTTCTTCTTCTTCTTCTTCTTCTTCTTCTTCTTCTTCTTCTTCTTCTTCTTCTTCTTCTTCTTCTTCTTCCTCGTCTTCTTCTTCTTCTCCTTCTTCTCCTTCTTCTTCTTCTTCGCCTTTACAAAAAAAGACAAATGGATTTAACCGTGTGTGTGTCCGCTCCCACGAGAGCCGCGAGCATTAGCACGCACGGCTAACTAGCTTTATTTGACTACTTTTCTTTTTTTTTTTGTGTGAATTTTCCAACGAGGGGAACATTACGAAGGTTTTCTAAAGGTTATTTACAGGTTTTTACATCCTATCTAGGTTAAAAGCTGTATGATAGCGAGGGGCAGAACGCCTGCCAGGCATAGAAACAGTGACTAAAGGGAAAGGGCTTAGCGAAGCGGTCAATTCTTCCTCCTTCAAGTCTCCTTGTTACAGTTCTTCCCAGACGTTGTGTGTAGAAACATGTTCAGACTTGTTTTAATGCACTTAGAAGTATCGCAGTAGACAAACCTCCGGCTCGTGTTGTCTTCACTTCGGCACAGAAATAGATCAAATACAAAACACTTTCAACGAGCATATTGTTCACCGAGTGGATACAGAAAACAACAAACACATTTACATGGAGTAATATGCTGTTGTGTTAGAACAAAAAGAGATGATTAGGGATACAAATAGAAACTAACACATTTCATGCAAACACACTGACACCAAAAGCCAGGAAACGGGGCCAGAACCACGAGTCTCCGGGGAGGACGGGTCCTTCCAAGTCCTCGCGCGTGTTAGCCGAACTCTTGCAGCACTTTGCACGGCCTGGAACAATGGCGCCGTTTAAGTAGAGTAGTGAGACGCTGTTCATGGGCGAGGAGTGAAGGTTAGGAGGAGAAGTACAGTTGTCTGTCACTGAGCAACAGATCTAATATTAGAAATACTACTGATAAGAAAGCGTGATGAAGGAAGCTTCTGAGACAGTTCTTGCAGTGACGGTGATAGCAGTATAATCATAATGATGGTGAGAAATGTGGAGGCGTGCTGTAATTACCAGGAAGGAGACCAGTGCTTTCCTGCATATTTTAGTCCTTCTTTCAAATACACTTTTATGAGCTTGCATGAGCTTAAAAACCTGCTTTGGAAAATGGTCACTGATACACAAACCTACAGGTGTGGGAGGGCGACTGCTCTGTCGAGGGAAACGGGAACACTGAGTATCATGAGGGAGAGCGTAATGAATTTACACCCATTTTAATACTCAGCATGCCCCATTCAGACAACCTTTTGGCATAAAATACGTAATTTTTCAATTTTTGAACCGAACAACACAGTTTTTTTGACTGAACCTCCTTCCTAACAGGCCAAGGCTTTGTTTAATTGTGATTCTTGTTTTATATTCCGATTCTTTAGGTCCTAATCTTTCCAAAAAGGTGTCTTATTGACTGTTTTCGGGGAATCTGGCTCATGTAATGCCGGACGTTCATAGTCAGGAGCAAAATATCTTTTGAAAGTGACTTTTTTTTCACAGATATACGTTTTTTGCTGGACAAAAACATACAATAAACACAAAGTATTGGAATCAATTTGGGGATCCGACAACGACTCAAACACAAAAGAAAAGGAGGTCGAGAGCCAAAATTGGTTCCACAGTTTTCAACATGTTGTACCTTATGTGTGCGTAAAATGCTTCGATCAAAAGGGACGATGGACTTCATCCCATGTGCCACTACCCCCCCAACAGGTTTCAATTACCGGTATGTTGTATTTCCCCGGTGACTGCGTCCCCCATCAGGGGAATCCCTGCTTCACTTTCATTGAGTACGAGTATCCCTCCATGCTCTAAATGCTCCTATCTGGGTTAAGTGGTGTACGCTGCCTTCAGTAAGGAGGCAGAACGCCTGCCAGTGACTCTTTCTCCTGTTTAACGAGTCACTCCACATTATCTGATTGGCTGCCTTTAAATTAATTATTCATCACTAGTGTGTCAGTGTTTGGTGTAGCGTACTTGCAAACTAGGTCATTTGGCACGAACGAATGTGCTCTCGGGCTTTGCAGGGGACGGACATCTTGCGTAAGCCCCTGAACATACCGTACCAGCGCGCCGTTGCAAAAAGTCCTCGGCACTCAGCGGCACGTTCATGTGCCGCACACACAGTCGCTGTACTTTAAAAAGCACTCACTGTTCCAGTTTTCCTCGAGGCTCGCATGTTTTGTTTGAAAACGTCTTTTGTGTGACCGCATACATTATACATGAAAACAAACGAAACACAACTGGAAGTGGGTAATATTTCACTTTGTATGTTGTCGGGGATATCTACTGTAACGAGCATGCTAACCAGTTAGCCCGGCTCATCCTGAAATGTAATACCACTCGTACTCTGACAGGCGACAGTAGTTTTCTGGTTTCAAACCAGTAATCAAAGTGTTATTTTTGATGAGCACAACAGTTTTGCGTATTCTTGCCCTGCCGTCAGTTTGGATCTGTTGTTTTTTTATGACTACAACCTAATTTACAATCATCAAAGTCATACAAAACTAACAAATACTAACTGACGGCACACACTTCAAGTGCTCATACTGAGGTAGTGTACGTCAGTTATTAAAAAAACCCTCAAATCACAGATTTTTCAGCCTCTTGGGGGCAGCAGAAACAAGCTGTAAACACAACACTGTCATATTATAATCTTTTAAGGTGCAATGACAGCCAACAGTTCCTTTTTTTGCCTGATATTCAGCACCATTAGCTCTCGTTTTGCGACGGGTTTTTTGTCCGCCCAGCGAAAAAATCTGACTCTTTAGCAGCTGAATGCGTAATTTAGTTCACCAGCTAATCGCTAGGCTAACTTTCTCTATTTTTTACATTACATTACATGTCATTTTTATAAGTGGGTGCTAACCTCCTGTGCTCGTAAGTGGGTGCTAACTTTCTTTGCTCGTAAGTGGGTGCTAACTTTCTCTGCGTATAAGTGGGTGCTAACTTTCTCTGCTCGTAAGTGGGTGCTAACTTTCTCTGCGTATAAGTGGGTGCTAACCTCCTCTGCTCGTAAGTGGGTGCTAACTTTCTCTGCTCGTAAGTGGGTGCTAACTTTCTCTGCGTATAAGTGGGTGCTAACCTCCTCTGCTCGTAAGTGGGTGCTAACTTTCTCTGCGTATAAGTGGGTGCTGTGCTGCTGCTGAAAACCAGAGAAGCTGAATCAAAAACAGTGAATCTACGAAAGGAAAACCAAAACAAGCGGATAAAGAGATGCTAAAAATCTTGAGACCCCCCACAGCACGGGCGTCATAGCTGGCATGCAAATTAAATTACAGAAGATACTGAGATCAAAACTGCATTCCAGTACCTTGGTGGAGTGTGTGTGTGTGCGTGTGTGTGTGTGTGTGTGTGTGCGTGTGTATGTGCGTGTGTGTCTGTGCGTGCGTGCCTGTGAAAGAGAATTGGTCCTCACGTAACTGCTAGAAAATGCAGGCAGTCCAACTATAGAGCTTCACAATGAAAGAAAGGAATAATAATTCAAATCTTTTGGGATTAATCTTTGTAATTGACGCCCCACCACACACACTCACGCACACACACACCTTCTCTCCACCGCTGAAAGGGGCTTTCCTCCTGCCAGGCGGCAGCGTGTTTGGAGGCCTTCATTTCTGAATCGCAGCAAATGACGTGTCTCTATTCAGTTGCCATGGAGAACACATCTTTCCCTCCTCATGTCTAATCTTGGCCTCTCTTTGAGATATCTCCCGTTTGGAAAGCCCGCCCGCCCGCCCGCCGCCGCTGCACCGGCGCTGTGTTTTTTTTTCTCGCGGCCTTGTCAGCTATTAGGCTTTTCACTCGGCGGCGAGGAGAAAATCTCACCGGCTGCTTTTCTACAGACGGACGGATCGTCTGATCAAACGTGAACCGCCGACAGCGGGAAGTCGGCTGCGTGATCTGCGTCCGCTTCGGTCGTCTTGAAGCCGCCTTCTCACGCGAACATGTGACGTCACCGCCGTCTGACGCACAAAGGGAGCTGGAGGGTCGCGCAGCATTACGTCTGACTGGTCGACAGAAATCATGAAAGACTTCCTGCGCAGCGGGAATTAAAACACTTCCTACCATCCCACCTGTAGTCTGGACCTCAAACTACTGCTTATGTGTTGTGATTAATCACTTTTAAATGATCTGAGCAGTATTCAGGCGTTTTGCCGCGTCTTTGGTTTGAAGAGTTGCAGCTTCTTTACTGACGAATGAGAACTTACGGCTTTCATTTTGAAGAAATTTGCACTTTTGCTCTTCTTGTGATGAAATATTATTTGTGGCAGCAGTGGAGGTAACTATCAGGACTGGGAGTCACCAAAGGTCCCACACTTCAATTTTATCACGATACTTGAGTCCCGATTTGATACTATCGTGATACTGCGATATATTACATATTGCGATTTATGCTGTATTGATTTTTTCCCTCAACCCTAATATATGTGTGTGTGCATCGCTTTATTTTTCTAGTAGTGTTGTTGATGGAGCTTTCTTAGTCAATTGTTGCAAGGGATTTGAAATACTTTACCAAAATGCCAACTGCCATAATATATATATATATATATATATATATATATATATATATATACATATATATATATATATATATATATATATATATATATATATATATATATATGTATATATATATATATATATATATATATATATATATATATATATATATATATATATATATATATATATATATATATATATATATATGTACATGTATATATATATACATATATATATATATATACATATATATATATACATATATATATATATATATATATATTTAGTAGTACATCTATTATGATTATAGTGACGCCTTAATGTTATAGTGACCTTAATATCATCCAAAACAACCAAAAATATGTAATATGTTGATATTTCTTATGTCTTACACAGTAAAAAAAAAAAAGCCTGAGGGTCAAATTGACCCCAAGAACACCGATGTGTAAACATTTAAAAACTTATCATCATGTTAATGTTACGTTTACCCAGTTGTCCCCATGAAATGAGGAAAAGTCATGAAATATGAAGCAAAAAAAAGATGTTAAACATTGAATTACCCCAAAGAATGGAATAGAAGGTTCAAAAAAAGAAAGAAAAGCAGATTTAGAGAAACAGGTTTCGATGACGTCCTCCACAGGAGGACATTAAAACCATGAAGTGATTAAAATGCTCAAATATCATATACAGAAATGGTGGCTGGTGGAGAGCATTAAAGGGGCCCTGATTCTTGTCCCCACAGGTGAATACACGGTGATGACGGCTCATTTCCACCTGAAGAGGAAGATTGGCTACTTTGTCATCCAGACGTACCTCCCCTGCATCATGACAGTCATTCTCTCCCAAGTGTCTTTCTGGTTGAATAGAGAATCAGTGCCGGCGAGGACCGTGTTCGGTAAGTGTCCGCCTTTGTCAGCGACCACACACACACACACACACACAAACACAGGCACATACATACACACACCGAACGGCCAGCAAAACCTCACCAAGCAACCTGGCATCGATGCAATTACAGGGGACTGGAAGTTGCTGACGAATGGGTTTGAGAGTAGGAGAAAACAGGATGAAAAGAGGACAGGGGAGAGCGTTCTGAGAGCGCTTCAGTGTTTTAATATTTCAATCCAGTTGGACAAGCTACTGTTGGACTTGTCCGTAAGCCAAGTGGAACTAATCACAGTGACCTAAGACCGGTTTAGCTCCGAGACAGAAAGATACAGAAGTCCAGGATGAAGTGTGTCCCCCGGCCAAAGAGAGCAAAGCTGCTGAGCAGTTAAAGCATTACTGAAGGTCAGTGGTTTGCAGGCTGACCTTATACTGTAAAGACACAAAGCACTGTGAGGACTTACTCTTATTCTGAAAAGGGCAGAACACGAGACACCGCAGTGTCACCTATATACACACTACCGCTCTAAAGTTTGGGGTCACTTAGAAATGTCCTTATTTTTCAAAGAAAAGCACAGGTTTTTTTCAATGAAGATGACATTAAATGAATCAGAAATACACTCTATACGTTGTTGATGTGGTAAATGGCTATTCCAGGTGGAAATGTCTGGTTTTTAATGAAATATCTACATAGAGGTGTATAGAGGCTCATTTCCAGCAGCTACGTTGTGTTTGCTAATCGCCTTAAAAGATGGATGAGTAGAAAACCCTTGAAAACCATTAAAACATTGAAAATCCTAAAAAATAAACGTAAAGAAAACATAAAACCCATTGAAACACCTTGAAAACCCGTAAAGAAACTTAAAAACCCTTGAAAAAAACTTTTTTTAAAACTTTAAAAACCCTTAAAATCCCTTGAAAACCATTGAAACCCCTTAAAAACCTTGGAAATAATTGAAAACCCTTGTGCAGTGATGTCACACAGCTGAAAACAGCTCTGCTGGTGAGAGAAGCTATGAAACTGTCCTTCCTTTAAGCTCGTTGAGGATCTGGAGCATCACATTTGTGGGTTCATTAAGCTCTCAAAAAAGCTCTTCAGTCTGTTCTTGTTCTTAGAAATGAAGGATAATCTATGAGAGAACTTGCGAAGAAACTGAAAATGTACAAGTACTTTTGAACGGTAGTGTTTGTATATTTTCCGACGGTCGAAGAGGAATGTGATTTTCCTTTCCCGCCCATCTCCAGGTGTGACCACTGTCCTCACCATGACCACGCTGAGCATAAGTGCGAGGAACTCCCTCCCCAAGGTCGCCTACGCCACCGCCATGGACTGGTTCATCGCCGTCTGCTACGCCTTCGTCTTCTCCGCCCTCATCGAGTTCGCCACCGTCAACTACTTCACGAAGCGCGGCTGGGCCTGGGACGGAAAGAGCATCGTGACCGAGAAGGTAATGAGGAGCGCCTGCGTCGACCGGCCACAGGGGGCGCCAGAGAGCTGCAGCTAACTATAAGAGCTCTTTAGCTGAGCAATGGACATAAATACAAGTTTTAATGATGCTTATGAGCTACTTAATGCTGCTGTTAAGAAGTTAAACAGCTCGTAATACTCCTTGAATATCTTTCTAATATTCTAACATTTATAATAAATACACAATATTTAGCATTAGTAAAGCATGAGTCTGGTAACAACCTGAATTAATGAGTTGCAGTGTTAAAACCTGTTAGTGCATCTTCTGTAAGTCCTTAATACTTGGTTTACAATATATTTTACTTAATTTACAAATGGGGAATCCATCATTTGTAAAGTATGAAAACCGAATCCTGAAACGCATAATAGTCAAGAATATTATGAGTTACTGATGAGTGTTCATGTTGGAACAATGCTTTATAAATAATGAACTAAGTGTTTACTTGCGCTTTACTGATGCTAAGTGTGAAGATATAAAGTGCTAAGCTAATATCTATCCATCTATTTTATGTTATTGTGAAAATATCTTTAAACAACTGGATTTAATCAAAACTACATTTTACAAGATTAAATGTGAACGTTATAATTCAACTTTTGCCCGATACAAATGTTCACTAAACGGAGCCTGAACGCATCGTAAACCCAACGGGTTCATTCTCCTCAATTTAACACAAGGATTGGTTGTTTACAGTGTAAAATTGTCAGAGATCAGCGACTAGAAGAGCATAAAAATGCTGAAGTCATTGTCTTTTTTCTAAATATTAGTGGCTCCGAGGGGCCGTTGCACCGCT
Source organism: Clinocottus analis (assembly GCF_023055335.1). NCBI lineage: Eukaryota > Metazoa > Chordata > Actinopteri > Perciformes > Cottidae > Clinocottus > Clinocottus analis. Next base: position 3,364,574 of record NW_027175821.1, read on the forward strand.
ACTTGGATGTAATGGGGACTGAAAAACACAAAACAGTGCATCCTTATCAAATTGTTGATATATTTGTCCCCGGTGCCGATCCGTTACCACACTGCCACCGCCCTGCTTCATTCACATGTGTTTTTAAAGACACAGCTCGATGGCGGTGCCTTCAGGGTCGCCTCTGTCCTCGAAAGCTTTTTTTTTTTTTTTGCATCTGATCCTTGTTGTGTTTTTCAACAGAAAAAAGAGAGGGCGTCCGTCATGAAGAAGAACAACGCCTACGCCGTAGCGGTGGCCAACTACGCGCCAAACATCAACAAGGACTCCGGCGCACTTCCAACCATCGCCAAAGGGGGCGCTTCGGATCCTAACAAGCCCCGAGCGGACGGCAAAGTCCCCGACAGCAAGAAGACGTTCAACAGCGTGAGCAAAATCGACCGGATGTCGAGGGTTTTGTTCCCAGTTCTCTTTAGCAGCTTCAACCTGGTTTACTGGGCCACGTACCTAAACAGAGAACCCATTATAAAGGACATGGTCCCCTCTAATTAGAGACCGGCTTTTGGCGGGTTCTGGTCTGGAGGACTAGAGAGACGAACCAAATACCTCCAGCAACTGTGTACACATACCTTTGCAGAGTGAAGTCCTGGATTGCAGCGTGATCCTCTATCTCCTGCCTGTTTTCTACACCGTCTGCAGCACTTTTGAAAAGGCCGGCTTTTGTAAATGTGTATGTATATTTATATTCATGGTGACATGTCGTGTGATTTAGAGTTCATATTTCCTCGACAGCGTGTTTTCCAGTTACAGTACGTGGCCACTGTACATACAAATCAAATGAAGAGTAAACACATAAACATGAACACGGACGTTTTGATTTCAGATTACATCTTGATGTGTTGAATTGTTCCGGTAACGCCCACTCTTGATATTACAGTATTTATTTTTCTTTGGCGTGAAAGGGACTGATTTTTTTCATATTTCTTACTTTATTTTGCCACAGAAAGTGGCCCGATGTTTTCTTTTTCTGTCCAAGCCGATGCAAAAAACACACATGTATGATATTGTTGCAGTGTAAACGTTGTTTTTCTTGTCTGTGACTGCAGGCATGGGGCTGCAATCACACTGACCTCGAGAATTATTGACACACTCCAAGCCAAAAAAAACAAGAAACGTAGGAAGCTGCCGGTGTGCTTGTGCATGAAACACCGTTCAGTGCTGATATAAGTTATTAACATCACATTGAGACGGAATTACAGAAGATGCACACAGTGTGTGTCGTAAAAGTCACGAATGCTTCATTTATTTACACATTATTGTTTTTATTCATCAATCATGACATATGGGAAAAGCTGATATTCAGTCAAAAAGGTGCCGTTACTGAATCGGACAAAGCTTGTGTAGTAAAATGGTGTGTTTGTATACGTGTGGGCTGTCAGGTTTTGATGGCACGGGCAGAGTTCAATCTAAACTCAGATACTACGATATATTGTCCATAGAAACGTCATTAACTTAAATTTAACATATTTGAAAAATGGATTTCTCGCGTTTGACCCGTAGAGGAAAACCCCGTACAAAGCTGACAGCCCCACGGCCCGACCAAGTATTGTCTGAAAAGGTTTTTTGGCCAATGTATTAGCAAACAAAGTGCCTATTTACGCATTCCAACCGACAGTAGCAACATTATCATCACCATTGGAGGTTTTTTTTGTTCACCTCCTTAGAAATACTCGCTCTTCCTTCAACTCTGTTTTGGTCTCCACCAACTCCTGAGTTCAGACTTTTAGATGTTTGATTTTCTTCAGCAGCCAGCTCAATTGCTAACTTAGCTTAGACTCAGTCTGCCATTTGGTACAGTACAGCATTGTGCATTACAGTGCAGTACAATACAATGCAGTACAGTACAGTGCAGTATAGTGCAGTACAATACAATGCAGTACAGTATAGTGCATTACAGTGCAGTACAATACAATGCAGTACAGTATAGTGCAGTATAGTGCAGTACAATACAATGCAGTACATTATAGTGCATTACAGTGCAGTACAATACAATGCAGTACAGTATAGTGCATTACAGTGCAGTACAATACAGTACAGTGCAATACAGTACAGTATAGTGCAGTTAAAATACAGTGCAGTACATTATAGTGCATTACAGTGCAGTGCAATACAGTGCAGTATAGTACAGTGCAGTACAATACAGTGCAGTATAGTACAAAACAGTGCAGTACAATACAGAACAGTGCAGTATAGAACAGTACGGTCGGTTTGAGGCATGCAGTCGATGTAGCACTGTACCGCTTAAAACCAAAACAATGAGCCACGAGCATTCGCACATAAGGATTTGGGATTTTTTTTTTTTTAAATGATCTACGGCGTATCAATAATAACAGCACAGTAAACTGAATATATCGTTCACGGTACAAAATTCAGACTTGAACATTTTGTTGCACAAGCACACTGATACGCATTCTTTTTAAAAATTATTTTGTATGTTCCTTTTGTATATTTATTCATCACAGCAAGATTAAACAGTGCACAAAGAATTCATCATATGCCAATTACTGGTTTAAATGTCTTCAGATACACACACACAGCTTTCTATTGGCTTGCCCATGACGGTGGGGGTAACTCTAGAGGACAGTGTGGATTTGCTGGTGCATGCTGGAGCAGGACTAATCAGCATGTCTGCCACTACACATTTTAGGTGATTATTCATGTGTGTCTGGCTCCTCACAACACATTTCATGATCCCACAAGCTATTGTGAAGTAATTACAGATATTAGAGGGATGGGCCTGTAAACACAAGGCTGCTCTGCGCTAGCAGTGAATCATGTTGTGGATGATATTGTCACATTTCTCTGCCAGCAATTCTTCTGTGAAACGGAGCCTAAAAGTGAGCCGGCACCGCCAGGATTTGGGACGAAATTATTGTTTGTTTTTTTATGATGATGACATTTTTGTCTGCAGATTGATTGCTGTTTACACTAAAACTTTGGACCAGCTCAGAAGCCATACACAGTCGTCATGTAATCCACGTCCATCAGCGTCAGTATAACAGGGACAACTAATGATTGTACTTCATGAGCATAAGTAGTATTTTGTACACCTATTTTGAAGTTGCTCCATCAGTCTCATGTTCAGCCCCATATGAGTAGCCAATCACAGTGCTGCACTCTGCCGTGTCACCTTTTTATTCATAGAGTGATTTGAGTTTGCTTCACATTCATATTTGGACTTAATTTCACTGTTGAATCAAACTCTGCATGAAAATGAATCATTTCTTTTTCCTTTTTTTCTCCACAAATTATAGGTTGTCTGGTATAAATGAGTTTTCAATTCAAATTTTCTCCAACATCCTGATAGAAATCTTAAACATTCCAGATAAAAAATGATTGTTCACCAGGTGGATGCTTGATTCAGTGCACAGTTTCTAATAAAAAAAACACATATCATTTCAATTATTTAGATCTAGTTTGTGCCATGATTTTCAATCAGAGCCTGACTGACCCCGACGTTCCTCAAGGTGATTCTGACGTTTGAGACTTTTTCAGTACGCAATATCGACCAAAATCTGTTTATGTTCAAAAAGTTCTGTATTCTCCCTTGAAGTAAAGTACCTCTGTCATCACAAGCGCGTTGATCAAACTCCACGGGAAGCCCCGCGGCGGCCCTGCGCCGTGATGCGAGGCGCGCTGAAGTCTCTCCGGCTCTTCGGGCCCCGGCGCCAGGGCCCCTCGTCTCTGCGCTCCAGCTCGCCCCGAGGGGCCGCTGCTTCCTGGCAGAAATCAATACTGATGGATGGGAGGTGTCTGGCAGCGCCGCTTACATGCATGTCTGGAAATCTTCGTAATTGAAGACCCTTTTTTTTTTTTTTATCTTCTTCTCTTCACAAGTTTCTCAACGCGTCGGGATCAGAGAAGTTAAATCAAATGAGCCAGACGCAGAGTCAAAGATCGTAGAGGTCAACTCCTCCCGGGTCTGAATTTGCAGAGGGAACACGACGTGACGGTCCCAAGCGACCGCTTCAATTGGACGGTGACTAAAGGTCTGACTTCTAAATTACATTCACCGATCAATACCCATGATCTGGACCGCACAACCTCTGTCAGGGACGCTTCATCTAATGCTGTTGTTTGGCAAATAGTTCACAGCGCAAAGGACAGGTGAGAAAAACCTTCCATAAACCCATGGACGGCACAACAGGGTATGTGTGTATGTAAGTGTGTGAGTGTGAAAGAAGACAGGCTGATTGGAAAATCAGGCGCTCGTTAATATTATTGGATTTGTCGAAACGTCTGATGTGAAAGGAAGTCGCGTGTCCTGTGGTGGATCTATGAAGCCGGATTGATTGATCGTGTGGATTCCACTTAGAAAAGGCCCACGGACCTCAAAGTCTGTGTTTTTCATCTCAACATAATGATGATCAGATGAACAATCCCCTGGTCAGCTGGTTGATGATGCTCCAGTGTGACTCGTATGTCTTTGCATTGGAGTTGTCTCCTGGATACTAAGTCACTGGACTGTAAGAAGTCAAAGTAACCAGAATAATATTGTTCAATACATTATACATTATTATAGTATTATGCACTAAGTACACACATTCATTGCAAGTTCACACTTTGTAAAGTGTGCACAGCCTTCAGTCTGTCTTGATGAGTGATATGATGAAGCTGTGTTTTCTACTGATGCCATGACATGAAGACAGATGATCAACTGTCATACAGCTGAATACAAACAGAGAAGACACAGGAGCCATCAAGATGTCTTTATGATGCTGAATATTTATTGAAGTACATGTGAAAGCTTGAAGTGGTCACAGTTGAAGAAGACTCGTCCAACTGCAGCTCTTCATGTTCACTCTGAACTACTAGAGTCTCACTTGACACACAAAGGGTCTCTTCAGGCCACACTTTGCATCGTTCCAGCGTCCCCAGCCTGTAAAACAGAAAACAGTCATGTGATGAACAGGATTTCAGGGTTGGTGGTACTGAAGTGTCTTATTGTCATGTTGTCTTTACACAGTGTGAACGTGCTATGAATGTGTGTACTTAGTGCATTATACTATAATAATGTATGCTCCTGATAGGCCTCGTCCTTCATGTAAACCCTCTCTTCACGTTGAGGAAACCCAGGACTCTGAATATATTCATGTATTGTGTGAAACAGTTGTGTTAACGTCTGTATGAAGTCAACAACTGACTGTCAAATCAAATGAAGTTCAATTGAAGGTCTCAACAATATTTAATGTCACTTTTCTAATCATAAAATCAATTACAAAATAAAATATGGGATGTATTCATGAAAATAGTGAAAGAGCAGAATGCTTTTCAAGAACGTGACTCTTAAAATAAAGTAATTCATTTTAGAAATATGAATTGAAACGTGTAATATTGATCTCATCTTCTAAAAAGTGACTTCATCTGAGGTTATTAAAGCACTTGTTTCAGCTCTATTCCTCTCCGTTTACATCATTAGTGGACAGTAAATGAAGGCGTTAGCATTCTGATCATATTGAGCTCTCAGGTTTATTCTCTGGTTTATTCATCTCAGATGTGAGTGGGTACGTTTGCTCAAAGGTTCAGTGCTTTGTCTCGTAGTGGAGCTTCACATTGCTGCTTTAAATAATCATCTCGGTCTCTGAACATATCAGTCTTTATGGTTTTGAACTGTCCATTGGAAGAATGAAGACATGAGAGTCCATTCTTGGTTCAAGTCTCTGGTCTCTCTGACCACTTTTCTCTTTCACGAGAACGACATGTGAAATAACTTCTGACTCACGTTTTATTCTCAGACTACTCTCCTGGGTTCAGATACAACAGATCTAGGACCGGATCCAGACCTCCTATTAGTGAGTCCTGCTTTGTTGCAGACATACAGACATTAAATACTCTGGTATCAGAGATACAGGATGGACTTCCCAATCTGACTCAGTATTTTAAATCAGTGTGACATGAAGAGGTTCAGTGAGGTTTAAATGCAGCACCTTCCTTCATACTCATCTGGACTGTTTTCTTGAGCTACTTTAATCATCATCCACCAGGGGTCATGAAAGTGTCTTTCCTTGAGGTTCAGAAGTCTACATTCATCTCTGTTAAGTTATAACCTCTCCTCCTGAGTCTGTAGTTTACTTACCCCCATAGTTCATCTCAGTGCAGTGCTCTACTTTGAAAAACCAGCTGTCGGGTTGGCCACGAGCCCAATAGGAGTAGTTATGTTTACTCCCATCGGTCCAAACTCGTCTTTTACCATTCTGAAAAAACAAACAAGAAACAATGATCACCTGAGGATGACTACTGCACTAACATTCATAAGGTCTGTGTTTTTCATCTCAACATAATGATGATCAGATTAACAATCCCCTGGTCAGCTGGTTGATGATGCTCCAGTGTGACTCGTATGTCTTTGCATTGGAGTTGTCTCCTGGATACTAAGTCACTGGACTTTAAGAAGTCAAAGTAACCAGAATAATATTGTTCAATAGTATATTTACTGTATCAGTACTACACTAGTGCAACAGCACAGCTATGTTACTATTACAGTATTACATTTTGTTTTTGCATTTCACACCATGTGATTAAAAAAAGTTATCAGACATAAATATTGTTCTTTGTACTTCATTTTCACTTTTCACTTTTGGTCATCACTGTTGTAAGTTAGTATATTAGTTATTATAAAATGAATATACATTATAATAATACAACAGTGCAGTGAAATATATTCATAACCCTGCAGAAAACTATTAATAGTAGTTATTAGGCATCAAATATAATTATTACATTGAGTCAAATGTGAATCAGCAACATAACAGTAACATGTGTCAGCCAGGTTAATGCAGTACTACAACATGTTACTCTGAGGTAGAAGTACACAGTAAGTAGTAAACAGCTCAGTAGGATGTTTCCATGTGCTTCAGGGGCCTTTTGGTGGATTTCTTTGGTGGGCGATTTGTGTGAGTAGTAACATAATTTATTAATTCAATAACATGTTTTCCTCTGTGATTTCATTGTAAACACATGAGAGGCACAAACTGAACAGAAACATTAATTTCTTACCCAATGCAGTCCGATCCAGTATTGATGTTTTGTAGTCGTAGTCCTGTACATGGCACATTCCACTAGTTCCAGCTCTTTAAGGTTGTGGATTGATACCAGATCTCCATTTCTGACGCTGCTACATTTACCCTGTAAACAAAATAGATAATAAGGATTATTCTTCATCCAAACTCCCTGATGTGAACTTTCTTCTCTTGACCCTGAAGTCATGAAGAACGTTTAAGTTTCCTTCTGCTCTGAGCAGAATAAACCCTCAACCCTAGAACACTAACGTGACAAATGGGAACACCATCACTAACATTGGGTACATTTCACCCGATATAATGTATATGATGAAAATATTTCTCATCAAAATATATTATGATACAACAATTTAAGATAAACTGAAGTACTCTTCTTGTATTTTACCCTGTAGAACTTTTCAAACCAAAAACAGGTATGATTGGGGGACCATGAAAAAAGATTTAACATCTCGTGAAAAATTAGGGAATTGTCACTATAATATGATTAAAATATATATAAATATAAATAAATGAACTTCTTCTTTGGTCCACTTGTTCCTGGAACATATGAATCTTGTTTTGTGAAGGAAAAGTCTCCTTCAATGTTAAACCCGTTCTTTTAGTATCGTCTGGTGAAAAGCACCTAAACACGTGAAGGTTGAAAATAAACAGGAATTGGAGCAGAGAGACACGCCCACCTTCAATAAGATACACCTACCTTTAATAAGACACTTCTACCTTTAATAAGAGATGCCTACCTTTGATAAGACACGCCTACCTTCAAACAATGTGTCCACCTTCAATAAGACACGCCCATCTTCAAAAGACATGCCCACCTTCATTAAGACATGCATACCTTCAATAAGACACAAGTACCTTTAGTAAGACACGCCCTCCTTCAATAAGACACGCCCACTACCAATAAGGTCAGTGAGCAGCATGTAGCTCCACAAGGACCAACACAACTCGGAAAAAGGCAACACAATAAAAAATATGTAACCACAATCTCTCGGGTGAAAATCACACAACGCTATTGTTCGAGGGTTAAGATGATAAAGATGAAAATTCTTTATGATTCATTTTGTCTTCAAAGTTTTTCTTCAAATTAAATTTTCTTTTTCAGTTTTACATTTGAATTTAAATGTTTGAATTCAAGTTTTTAATGTAAAAAATTACCAATAAGATCATTCATTATGTTCAAAAATGCCAAAGTTACAAGAATGTATCTGTCATTTCTTCCCTGGGTAATTGACCCTCAATAGCTGTACCTGCTTCATCAAAACACTGGATTATACTAGAGAGTAACTGGACTTCTCCTTTACATAAATTCCGCTTCCTCCTCTTTCTCACTTCTTCTAATGAAGTGATGAGACTGTTTGAACAGGATGAGGTCAAATGTGCTGTCTGTAGTCTGATGTGTGTTTGTTTTTATTACCTTTGCATAACGAAATCCCCTTTTACCGTTAATCAACACCTTCACACAGCGGTCATTACCGAACTGGTACCAGCCTGGACCCAAATTTCTCCTACAATATTTGACCGGATATTTGGTTCGACACATTTCTTCAGGATTCCCTGTTTCACAGAAAAAAAGACGTGCTGTTAGTTTAGTGTTCCTGGTGTCTGTGTAGAAAGATATTTAGTGATAGTTTGGTTCTTACATGCTGCAGAGACCGACATGGATATCAGCACCACCAGAAGAAGGACAGCAGTCACCACAACAGGACGCATGGTTCAGGACTCACTGACTCTCAGAACTCTACAACTGGAATATCACCTGGAAATGCCACACCGTTCAACCCCATCACAACAACCACTTCAGTTCATATCAGTTTTTAAAGCCACAGATCAGATTAAAGTTATTTCTGTTCTCTAAAACCTCCACCAAGAGACCAAAAGGACTCCCCACAAGTGTCTTCTCCCTCATTGCATCTCAGTCTAGAGGTCTGTTTAAATACCTTTCACAGCCATGCCTGTGGACTTGAATATTAAAACATTTAACTACTTCAACAACACGCCTGTTTATCTTCCACGTCATCCCAGAAGTAGGATCCACCTCTATTCAGTTACAACATTAGAATATCAAGCATCTGTGCACAAACAAAGCATTTCTTCAATACTAGGTTGAGTAGTGACCAGTTCATGAGTTGCAGCTCTATGAATGTTTTCGAAATGTTGATATTTTAGTCGTGTGCATTAGTGGGACAATAATTCATTACAGGTGGAAAATGCGGTGAGAGGCGATCAGGGTTGAGGAATGAAGACGTTAAGTGGGGTCAAGGGATGTAGGATAAGAGATGGAGTTGAGGGATGAAGGGTATATGAGCAGTGATGGACCACTGACGTCCAGTCGGGACTGTGAGAGTGGTGACTCTACTAAACTAAACTCATGTTTCATGAAGTCGGGTGTGAGTGGACATTTCCCAATATTGTCAGGGATAAAATGCATGTACATGAGGTATGCAGGGGAAGACCAAGAAACCCTGATGAGAAGATCAGGCTTTACTGAAGGCCGTGGACCTTGTGTGACAGGGGTCGGAGGCTGGTGCCACAGGGCTTAAATCTCTTACACGGTGGTCATGTTTTGTAAACTGGGATGAGAGGCTGGAATGCTGAACTGGTGCTCAGCTGAAACCCAATTGGGCCTTCAGGTGAACTGTGTTATGTCGAGGCGATGGGACCGTCCTGTGTTCAGGAAGTCTGCGACGAAGCTGTTTTCTTCACAGATTGCGAAGATCTTGGAGCGTTTGTGCCCCGTGAAGAATGGTGGAGGGGTTGCGTCTGCGATAGTGTTTTTAATGCATTTCATTGCTTGTTTATTTATTCATTTGATGGAGGAACGCCGGCTTCTTGCAGTGCAGAATTCAGAGTGTGTGATTTGAGTGCTGTGTTGAGGAAGGCCGCGTTGACGGTAAGGAAGTCATCTGAGAGATGGATGACGTACCAGAGTTTATGGATGTTTGTCAGGGTCCGGCTTTGGATAAGTGACCAAAAATGTTCCTAAACATAATCAAATTCAAGTATTGCTGGTAGGTTGGTTCAAGGTTGCTCAAGGTTGGACTGAATGGGGAGACGACCCATCAGCTGTGGGTTTGTTTTAATTAATCAACAAATAATGTTAAACTAAAACCTCAAAAGGGGAAAGTCATATGACAGAAAGACCAGAGTCAGTACAGGTGAGCTGACATGCTGACTCCACCCTCCACCCACCTGCAAGGAGAGGGCAGTTCAGGTATTATTATTCATTTCTCCCTCAGGGGTGTTTAAGACCTGCTAAAGACAAACACAGTTTGAAAAGGTGTCTTTCTGTTTGCTGTGAAAGCCCTTCAGGGTGAGGAGTAAACCTTCAGTAAACTTATTAATGATGAGAGCCTAAAGAGAGATCAACAATGAAGACGACGCCGCCAACTCCACGTATCTAAGCAAACTCAAGGAAACAGTTTTCTCATCCTTATTGGCCCACTTGGCTTATGAAACACAGCATCTCCAGTGCCCTGAGCATAACTCCTTCATGGAGTTATACTTAGGGCATGGTTATACCCCCCAACCCCCCCCCCCCCCCCCACACACACACACACACATTCAAGTAAAAAGACCCGAAGTTCTTTGTCACTGGCTAACATTTTTTTTTTCTTCAACTTATCGCAATACAACTCATATAATATCTTACACAAGTTATTACCCAAATTGTATGTATTATATTTTCCACTTATTATGACTACAGAATGACTGCTGTTTTTCAAGACTTTCTGTTTCCTCAGAGTCTAAATCGTCTTCTATTTTTTTAAGAAAAAAACAATTATTGTCAGGTTTATTGACCTAATATTAGGTTATTATCTAATCCTATTTGATATGTATGTTAGAACACATTCATTTTCTCATGCACCAGCAAGAAACAGTGTTTTAATGGCTGCCATCTTTGTTTGGTTTAAGACAAAGACGGGAGAGATGGGGGGCATAATAACAAATCTTCTCGATCGTGCAGGAAAAACTATTGAGCAATCTGGAGACGTATCGGGAACAAGGGGGGCTCGTGTGTAGGTGGTGTTGTTGTGCAGTGATCTGTGATGTTATTCATCATCTTTGCAATCTTTATAATCTTTTAAGAGAAACAGAATGCAATCCTCAGTGTAAAGATCTCAAATGGGAAAGAAGGAGAAAAAAAGCTAGGAAAGATGATTACATGACAGGCAGAAACTGAAGGGTAATACAAGCTTATTATCATCTCTGGCTGCACAGAGAGGAGAGAAGGAGTAATCTATTCCTGTGCGAGAGGTAGCTTCGTTGTCACGGCAACTGATATCCATTTTTATCCTTCATCTGACAGGTTCGAGTGGGCGGGACTTCCGAATGTCTCAGCGCGTTCAAAGAGTACAGTGCGTCGAGATGCTCATCCTCTTTCAAGCGTCGTTTCCAGGGGGACGTTCCGGACGACGTCGCTTCGTCTAATAACTCCTAAAAAAGCCTACTCCACTGTAAGCAGACACAGTATTAAAAACACGTTTATTTAGGATATATTTTGGAAGAAAAGCTATTTATTTGCTTTCTCTCAACACAAAGGAAGTATTGGCATGACTCATCTTGTTTTGTTCTACCATCTCTGGTGAGAAAAATCAACAACATTTCCCAGACGTCTTTGCGCGGGTGAACCGTCACCTAATATGTCAGCGCCCTAAGAACTCATGGACCGGGGTTACAATCCTGTTTGCTTTAAGAACAGGTTCGCTTTTATCGTCGTGACAGTCCACTAACGGTCCAGCAATGTACCAACAGCCTGCGTTTTATTGAGGCCAATGCAGAAGTATTCCACACACCGCTGCTAGCTAGCTAACCGCTAGCTAACGAGCTATGTCTCCTTCATACTCGGCTTAGATAAAACATGTCGTTTTCTCTCGCGAAGCGGTGGTGTGACGCGCCGCTGCTGAGGCGCGTGTTGCAGTTTAAGGGGTACAGGAGGAAGATACAGAGTTACAACAACATGACCTACACGCTGTTCAGACACCGCTGGATGAAAAGGATGCCCGTGTTCTCCAGCGGCTTGAAGATGGCCAGCACACAGGCGGACAAGGTGACAAACGTCACCAGCTAACAATGAACTGTACTGATGGTTTCCTTCACAGGAAACAGATATATAAGATATGTAATATATACAGTGTTTCAATGCTTTCTGCAGAAACAGTTTTGATACCTTTTAACTAGAATTTGCTGAAAGTACTTAAGAACTATTAATTACTTACATCAGATTTTAAATGCAGGCTTTTGCTTGCATTTAATTGAAGTAAAGGATCTTAACACTTCTTCTAACTCTAAAGTAAAGGCTGAAGAAGTGCTGAGAAACTCAAATTTAATAAGCTGGTGCTTCTTCATGTGGCCCATTCAGAAATAGATATGATTGATCCGTCTGAATATTGCTATTTCTACTCAGCAGCTGTTTTGTGACTGTCTCAGTAATCTGCAGGCTTCTCTCCTTGTGCCTTAAGGATACGATTGACCTGTCCAAGTTCCCTGTGGACAGAATCAGGAACTTTTGCATCATTGCTCATGTTGACCATGGAAAGAGCACTTTGGCTGATAGATTGTTGGAGATGACCGGTATGTTTCCTTATCACATTGCATATCAGCCTTTTACCCTTTTACTTCTTCGAAAACAGACAATTTCTAGTTTGTGCAAGATAATATGTATGGGTTTAGGTCTGAAGACATATTGATAGCATGAAAATGTAATTGACTGTGTGCTCCCATCATAAATCAGCATGATCATCATTGTGATTTCTCTCTCTCTTAAATTAATTCCTGTTCAGACAGCGCGTCACTAATGGGTGTCATTGACAAACAGGTGCCATCGCGAAGACGGAGAAGAACAAACAGGTGTTGGACAAGCTTCAGGTGGAGCGGGAGAGAGGCATAACGGTGAAGGCCCAGACGGCCTCGCTGATTTACAGCCACCAGGGACAGCAGTACCTCCTGAACCTCATCGACACGCCGGTGAGTGAAGAAGCGGCGCTGCTTTTCCTCATCCTACATGGAGAATTTCCACATAAAAACAAAAACATGGATTTTAGCTATAAGATTTAAAATGTTAAATATCATTTGTCAATATTTCATGGATCGGTTGCCCATGAAGTAGAGATTTTAAAATAGCTTCACGCCTCGTTTGCAGGGTCACGTTGACTTCAGTTATGAAGTGTCTCGCTCCATTTCCGCGTGCCAAGGTGTCCTGTTGATCGTCGACGCCAATCAGGTAGGAAACCAGACCCATCTCAACCCCAGTTTTCTCCATGAATCATTCTGGGCGTTACCGCCGCCTGTAACGCATGTTTTTGCTGTCACGCCAAAAGGGGATCCAAGCGCAGACGATGGCCAACTTCTACCTGGCCTTCGAAGCTCAGCTGGCGATCATCCCCGTCATCAACAAGGTACACCGAGGCCAACTTGTGGTTTGGTTTAATCGCGTTCTCTTTCTACTCGGCTGCTGTTCAGCACGCCGCTCGAGTTTGACATTTCTCTCTCTTCAGATTGATTTGAAAAACGCTGAACCAGAGAGGGTGGAGTCACAGATGGAAAAGGTGTTTGATATCCCCTGTAACGAATGCATTAGGGTGAGTCGGCGCACATTGTTTAGTTTTCTCTATTGCTTATCTGACAAAAAAACGTCTCTTAGGTTATTTATTTCCTCTTTTTCAGATTTCAGCTAAGCTAGGAACAAACGTTGAGGCAGTTCTTGAAGCCATTGTGGAGCGAGTCCCACCGTAAGAAGCTTAATGTGGTTTCTTTCTCTCGCATGAAGCATGTTCTGACACGTCAACGTGAAGCCTTTTTTCTTCTTCTCCTTTTTTTTCCTCCTACCTTGTATTTTCAGGCCGGCGGCGAGCACCGGTGACCCGTTTAAAGCCCTCGTGTTTGACTCCAATTTCGACCACTACAGAGGAGTGGTGGCCAACATCGCCGTGCTGGGAGGTCGGGTCAGGAAGGGCGACAGGATCGTGTCAGCTCATCTCGGCAAAAGCTACGAGGTCAACGAGCTGGGGCTCCTCCGGCCAGATGAGCACCCGACACAGCAGCTGTAGGCGGCATCCTCCCCCCTCTCGCCGGTTGTCTCATCCATCACAGCGGATGTAGTAGTTGTGCAGGAAAAACAAGCTGCAGCTGTTTTAATCGTTAAGTTTAGTTATTGAAGTAATTTTGCAAAAACATGGTCTTTTTTTTGCTGTTTTTGTTAGTATTATTTAATAAAAGACTAGATTAATTAAGGCTCCAGAAAATTGTGATTGGCATTCGGACATCTTCTAAAATGGGAGGCTATTGCTTGCTGACTTAATTACCGGGCGTTTTATTTGATTCGGTGGTCCTCTGATTGGATCATCTTCGTAGCATCTATGTCGAGTAAAGGAATCGGCTGATGCTCGTTCGTTTGTCTGCCAAACGCCGTTCAGAACAAAAGACACCGCATGAGCTGAACCAACAGTGATCTAGTCCTTTTAGCTTGATCTAAATTCTGTCTTTTGCAATAGACGTTTACAAACTTTGTATTTGTTTGTGTAACTCTCCTCGACTGCTGTGTAGGTTTGCGGGCCAAGTGGGCTACATGGTATCCGGGATGAAGGATGTGAAGGAGGCCCAGATTGGTGACACACTCTACCTCCAGTCGCAGCCGGTGGAAGCTCTTCCAGGCTTTAAACCAGCCAAAGCCATGGTCTTTGCTGGTAAGATGTTAGATAAATACAGCATCTCAGTGAAACTGTGGAATAATTCTTTTAAACTTTAAACACGCATACCGATAACAAGTCGGTACATGACGCAACACTCGCCTTGAATGTCCCAGTGTCGTTGGGCATGCAGTCAAATGTAAAAGCCCCTTCGGCGCACAATGTGTCTCGGCAGCCGGTACAGTAAGTGCACTCAGTGCTTTTCCACGTAAATAAGTCCTTTTTTTTGCTGATGATGTGCACTCTTTCTGTTTCGCGTCCCTCAGGCATGTTTCCGATGGACCAGTCGGACTACCAGGGCCTTCGCAGCGCCATTGAGAGGCTGACCCTGAACGACTCGAGTGTCACAGTGCAGAGAGACAGCAGTCTGGCCCTGGGAGCCGGCTGGAGGTGAGGATTCAAAATGGAGGAACGAAAGAAGGAGAGGGGTCACTACGTGTTTTGAGACTTGCAGCGAAAAAGGAAAGTTGAGGACGTTGAGCAGCGCAAACGCCAAAGTTTTGTTCTTCCGTCTTATTCTATTGTTTGGACGTTCTTTTTCTCGGGCATCATGTGATGTAATTGATTGGGGAATGAACAACTCTCCTTGAGCCATACCTCATGTTGCCAAGAGAGAGTTTGTTAATCATCACGGATCGTAAAAGTCCAGACGATGAAACTGAATTTGACTCCTTTATAGCAGTGATTCTGATTATTCAGAAGTACGAAGCTGCGCTGGAACTGCGTTGAGCTCTTTCCAAACAGGCTCTTTGTAATTCAAAGCTGTAATATCCACAATCAAACCTCAGTAAACCTGTGAATCCTCCTGTGCCCCCCTGGCAGACTGGGTTTCCTGGGCCTCCTCCACATGGAGGTGTTCAATCAGCGACTGGAGCAGGAGTACAACGCCTCCGTTATCGTGACGGCGCCCACCGTGCCCTACAAGGCCGTCCTCTCTTCCCCCAAACTCATCAAGGTGAGAGCCGCTTCCTGCTCCCGTGCTTCCTGGTCTGACAGTAGAGGCGTGCTGGCGGCAAGGAGAAAGTTTGAACTCGTTAAATGACGTATGGGAGACACTATTTTCTTGAGTGAACTATCGCTTAATTTTGGACGCTTGAATCTCGCTGGTTGTCCTGGCAGGAACACGGCAGTGAGGAGATCACCATCGTGAACCCCGCTCAGTTCCCAGACAGAACGGTTGTGTCCGAGTATTTGGAGCCGATGGTGCTCGGGACCATCCTCACTCCAGACAGTTACACCGGCAAGATCATGAGCCTCTGCTTGGTAAATGACTCGATTTCACGAGTAAAAATAATGAATTGGAGCCCTTCTTGTATTGTTGACGGTGTGAATTGTGTTCCTAAAGAATCGCAGAGGGATCCAGAAGAACATGCTGTACATAGACGACCATCGCGTCATGATGAAGTACCTCTTCCCTCTGAATGAAATCGTTGTGGATTTCTATGACCTCCTCAAGTCTCTTTCTTCTGGATATGCCAGGTAAAAATAAAGTGCTCCGTATGGAAATATACACAGTGCTCAGTCGGTCATAATCGCTGCACAAGCCCGTAGTTTCACCTCTTCTCTGTACGGCAGCGGATGAGAATTACATCGTAACATGGAACGAATGCAACGGTGCAGTCTGTGAATTCAAGCTCACCATCCTCCTGATTTTTGGTTTCTCCTCTCCCACAGCTTCGACTATGAGAATGCCGGCTACCAGGCGGCTGATCTGATCAAGATGAATATCCTGCTGAACGGGCTGCCTGTGGAGGAGCTCATCACCATTGTACACAGGTGCAGCGTGTTGGAGGTCACAGCCGGGTTCAGACGCTGTCGACCAGTTTCACTTTTTCCACACACTGGTCTCCAGAGGTGTAACTCTGACGCTGCTTGAGGGGAATCTTAAGTGCTGCACTCTCCCATAGCTTCATTATGTTTGCTAGAGTTCATTTCAATGGTATACGGTCCTTTAAATATTACAGAAATTCTTCTGAGCCCATGAATGTACGAGCCCACATGTTTTTAACACGCAGGATAAGATTACATTTTTTTTTAAAAAGGCCGGCGTTGACATTATCTTTATTACAATGACTGTTCCATTTGTGACGAGGACAGTAAAGTAACCAGATGTAACCAGAAGTAACCTTCTGGTGGGCGTGTTGTCATCACAGGGACCGTGCGTACGGCGCAGGAAAAGCCATGTGCGAGCGACTCCAGGACTCCATACCACGACAGATGTTTGAGATCGCTGTGCAGGCGGCCATCGGAAGTAAAGTCATCGCAAGGGAGACGTGAGTGCGGCGTCGTGGCTGAGCTCAGGGCTGAACTGTGTGTCTTTGTTGTGTACTATTCATAGTATTTGGGTGCGAAACTCTACAATGTTTTCCTCTTTCAGAATTAAAGCGTTCAGAAAGAATGTGCTCGCTAAATGTGTGAGTAAAGCTTTTTCTCGTCTCCTCGATAGTTGCCAAATCTGCCGACGCGGCGAAAGTACTCTGAACTCTGTTTTTATATGTTTGTTTTTGTCCCGGCAGTACGGGGGTGACATCACACGGAAGATGAAGCTGCTGAAGAAGCAGGCCGAGGGTAAAAAGAAGATGCGGCGTATCGGCAACGTGGAGGTCCCCAAAGACGCCTTCATTAGCGTCCTGAAGAGGAAAGACAAATAGACTGCAATAATGTTATCATAGAGAAATGCCGTTATCATAGGCAAGCGGGCTTCATGATGAGAAAAGGCTCTGCTAGATTGGCTCTGAATAAAGTGCTCATCAATCTGCTGATTTCCACTCGGCGTCATTTCTTCCTCTCTCTCTTTCTCTCAGACCTGTAACTGATCATTTGTCAGGAGAGATCGTTCAAGCTTGTGTTGTTATTCTAATGCTTTATTAATAACAGTGTATGAAGCTAATCATCTGACAGTGATATGATGACACATTTGTTTTTGTTTGTTTTGCTGAAGTATGCAGTAGGATTGCAGTTCGGGAGGCTCGTCAGTCAGTCAACAAATTAATTGATAAAGGAGATAATTGTTTAATCATTTTGGACAAAATGAGCAGGTTTCAGTCATAACTTTGAACATTTTAAAGACAGACTTAAGCAGCTAGAGCCAATTGGTGGATTCATTCATAAAAAAAATACATTAAAAAGATGCATATCTGACCGCTTTTTGGGGGGATGTTGGTCTTTAAAAGGTGTTTAAACGCTTCCTCTGGTCTTATTTTGTTTTTTATATATCTGGTCTCCATGAGAGACGATTTTGAATTTTACCATAACGAGGGTGGTTAAAGTCAAATTCCAAAGTGTGTGTGCGTGTGTGTGTGTGCGTGCGTGCGTGCGTGTGTGTGTGTGTGTGTGTGTGTGTGCGTGCTGCCCCCAGCAGATGGCAGCATCAGCTCAAATCCACAAAAGAACTGAAGGGAACTTCATTCCCCCCTTATCGGCCTCAAGAGTCAATACACAAAATATAAACAAATTAAATAAAATCGTAAAATGTCCACTTACCTTATCTTATCAGTTGTATTAGCTCTATGAACACATATCATTGTCCCTTCACAAAGGCAACAGAAAGACAATCTGATTCAAATGACTAATTGCTATTTTACTTAGAGTGAGCATTTGGCAAATGTTACATTTCAGAGTACAAATTCAAGTATTCAAGGAAACACACTTGACATGAGTCAACTAACTCGGAATTATAATTTGTCCCATTGCAGACACTAGCCGTTCTTTAAGTGAGACAGCAGCTGAGCCGTATACCGTGGGGGGGGGGGGGGGGGGGGAAAGGCGTATCGGGCTCATTTGATTCTACGTACTACCCGTAGTTCCATGCTATCAATGCGGAAGCTGCTATGAATGGCTTCAGCGCTAACTGGTATTAGTGTTTTTATTCGCAATTACAGACACAAGTGTATAATATAGACGCGTTTTATTTAATGCCGAGAACGTGTCTTTTATAATACGTCGTTTGACAGTGCTTTCATGTGGAATATGATGTTATGGCTTTCTACCTCCTCCTATATGTCTTATAAAATAAGTAGCAAGCGTCATATCGTTTGCTAGCTAGCGAGTTATCTTACAAACACACAAACAAGTGTCCCGTCAACGAGCAAGAATGAAAGTCCGCTCGTCTGTGTTCGCCTCGTTCATTTTAATATGCGAGGTAATTGGCGTTGCCCTCTTCCTGAGGGGATTTTTCCCAGTCCCACTAAAGTCCTCCTTCTCGTCCAAGAGCAAGCTGTCAGACCTGCCGGCGGAGCCGCAGACAGGTGAGCCCGCAGACCTCCACCTGAGTATCTGTCCAAAAAAAAACGTATACACATAGTAAAACTACAACCTTTGATTACAGGAAGCTCTCGCAACTCCTCTCGCCTCCCCGAGCCCCTCTTTAAGCGGGTGGTGATCATGCTCGTGGATGCCCTGCGGGAGGACTTCGTGTTCGGACCCAATGGCCGCAGCAACATGCCGTACACCCGGCACCTGGTGGAGCGCGGCTCCTCGCACAGCTTCGTGGCCAAGGCGAGGCCCCCGACCGTCACCATGCCCCGGATCAAGGTACGAGGAGGGTCACACGAGAGAGGGTTGTTGTTCAAAAGTATATCTGTACACACTGCTGGTCAGACGTTTTAAAACACCCCCATTTGTTTTCATTTTTTTCATTGAAATTTAAGCAGTTCAAGTCCAGTGAATAACCTGAGAGGGTACAAACTGCCAGAGTTTTTTTTTTTTTTTTTTTAAACATTAGCAAAGGAAGACAGACAGATCATTATAACCTTTAAAAGTGTCTTTCCTATAGAGAAATTACAAAGAAGGTGAAAGCAAAATCAGCTGTTATGTCTGCGAAAGGTGGCTACTATGATGAGTCAAAAATGTAGAAAAAGATTACATTTTGTGAAACAAAACGATTCCATGATTTATTTATTTATTTTTTAATCTCCAATTGTTTATTTGTTCTATGCTTGAATTTCAGAGTACTTTGAGACATTAAACTGTGGACATTTCAATAAAAATTAGAGAAATTGAGGTGTTCTAAAACTTTCCAAAAAGTCTTAAGATAAGAATAAAGTGCAAATCCAAAATATGTACAATATACAGGATGCCAAACTCGTCCTTCATGTTCGTCCTCTATGCATCGTCCCACTCATGTCATGGGTCTGTTAGGAAGACATTCAATGGTGTATTTTGACTCAACGTGTGTCTTTAAATCTGACGTTAATTCACAACTAAATAGATTTAATATTCTTCACCGGCTCTTCACAGCCTGTAGAAAACGGTTAAAGTATTCTGCAGCCACTGATGCTGATACAACGTGATGGCTCCCACATCTGCACTCATTTTGCTTTGCAGTTTGAACGCTATTATCTTAAAACGGTATTTAGTGCAAAACAGGTTATTTGCAGCCACAATAGCTACTTTTTGTGTTCCAAATATTTGTTAATTTTTGCACAGATAGAACTTTATTTGCATTGTTCTAACAAAGTGACTGCACATGTTATTAGTTTTTGTCTGATGGAGCATTCTGGTTTATTCGAAATGGATTTCAATTTTCTTTATTGTATTATTTGAAAAAGCATTGATGGATGATTCACTAAAAGTTCAAACATTTTGTTATAATAAGCTCTGGGAAAACGTGACTCATAATCAGTAAGACTGCAAAAAAAAGACCTCATCACCAATATTTCATCCAGCCCATCAAAAGGGCTTTAAAAAAAATAAAAAATAAAAAAATCCTTATTAATTAATTGGGCTGCGTCATTGATTCAATTATCTTTTCCAAGAGAGAGCTGAGGTTCAAGTGTCGGAGCCAAAAAAAGCCAGAAAAAAAAGCCACAGTATTCTTGACGAGCGCTAACCGACAACTGCAAATGGCGCACAAAAAAAGAGGTGAAAACACGGCGCGTTGTCACATTGAGAGTATTTTTGGGAGCGGAGCCGCGAGGGTTGTGTCATGTTCGCCACATGACGGTTGGTTGTGCTGATGCACACGAAGTTTGTGGGCAGACTGAGAGAGAGAGAAGGAGAGGGAGAGAGCTAGCGGGTTGTGTGTCAATGGCGATTTTGCAAACAGGAGTAATTTTCAAGGAGGGCAAAAAAGAAAAAAAAAAGCAGCTCGGTGTTGTTGTCAGCGTGGGTGCCGGGCAGCACAGAGGCAACTAACTCGAGTTGTCAGGTGAAGCAGAATCTTCTGCCGAGTGTTAGAGGGCATTCAGGTTTTAGCTCTAAGAGAGGAGCACGAGGAGAGGAAACTGGGATGTTGCTGACAGCGTCAAGCTGTTTTTAAAGATGGAAGAAGTTTGGAGCCAAAAACTCAGTCCGGGGAAAGAATCTTTGCAGCTTCAGATCCACAATGTGGACAGAGTGCCCTCCTCAGTTGGTGTCTTCGAGATTTGGTCGGACAGGTGAGGCTGAGGACCTCGACAGTGCAGACTCGGCAAAGTTCACCTGCCGGCCGACAGCCAGCGTGGACACTGTCAGACACGGTGGACAGGATGCGTTGCTGGAAAAGTCTGGAGGAGCAAAACAACCCGAGGGCACAGCCGTCTCAGAGCAGAGCACGGCGCTGTGTGGCAGGGCCGCTTACTGTGATGTCACTACCCATTTTCTATTCATTCAGAGCTGCTAATTTACATTATTACTTCATGAATAGAAGCCAGAACAAAAGCTCTAAAATGTGCAAAAACGTCCGACTAAGGCTTCAACTGTCGTCCTTCAATTAATCTGGCGGATTTTATTTTTATTTTTTTCTCCATAAATTGCTACTCGTAATTTTCGAAAGCTCTGCCATCAAATTGTCCTTTTTGGCCTCAGCAAAACCTCTCCTGGAGATGTTTAGTCAACCATCACGTGATGAAACAAAGACGGTGGAAGATAAGTTGAAACTCTGGTGCCTTCTGCATCTCATGAATACATCAAAATAAGTGACAGCTTACTTCATTATTCATTATTAGGTGATGAATTAGATTGCTGTCCCAAAAACAAAGGCATTCAGTTTATTATCTTATATGACAAATAAAAGCTTTGAATCCTCATGTAGAGAGTTGAACTTTTTGACTGGAAAATATACGACAACCAACAATCCATCATAGTTAACCGTCTGCAGATTGAGTGGTCGAGTAGCAGACGGCACTAAATCCCACTAATCTATAACATATTATATATTCTGTTGATCAGCGAGGTGTTTCTACTTGCAGCTCCTGCGGCGTTTCAATGCACTTTGGGTGGAGTCGTCCGCCTGACGAATGTAACGTTAAGCTGTTCACACACACATTGATTTAAGAGCTCGATGTGCGGACGGGAATGCAAAAGACACGAGTCAGCGGTCTGTGAGAAGGATGGAAATGATGGAGCGCTTTGTGGAGTTAAGTCCTGTGTTCGGGGCGGAGCTGGAAGTCTGTTGTCGTGGCGGAGGAAGGAGGGGTGGGTAACTCGCTGGAGAGAGACAGCTGATCCACCACGATGCGAAGGGTTTAGAGGAGTGATGATGAGGGTTGTGGGCGGGAGAAGGGCCCTCGGGCAGCTCGGAGAAACGACCCCCCGAGTGTGAACCTTCCTCCAAAAAAGATTTGTCGACGGTAAAAGAGCATGTGGCGGGAAATCGATGAAGAGAGGGAAGCTCGAAATATGATCTCTCTCTGATTTAGAAGGACAGCCTTGAAGGTTTTATGTTGCAGCTGATGTGTACAGTATGTGTGTACGTGTGTGTGTTTGTGTGTGTGTATTTTTGAAGCGGAGATGCATATCTGAACAAACACAGACGAGAGTCCGCTGTCATGAAATCCCAAGATCTCCTGATTTTAGTCCACAGAGCGTTTTCTACTTCATCAGAGGAGTCGAGCTTCATCTGATCCAGCTCAGCGTTCAGATCTGGTGATGCTCCAGTAGGGGGCAGTAGAGGCCAGCTGCCGTTCAGCAGGCCACCATCACTGCATTGCACCCAATTAACTGGTACACCTGAACACAGCCGACTAACCTGGATCCTAATCCACTCGCGCGCACACTGGATCTCACACTGGATCTCACACTGGACCCTAAACGCTAAGTGGACTCGCACGCCGACCCCCTTCTAGTCCTCCCGACCTCTCCAAGCGCTCGAACATGTCCTCATTCACCCGTTCACACCCGGATGTCTGGGTGCCACCTGTCCATCAGGACTGCAGCTCATCATTCATACCTATTTCATACATTTGTATGCAAGGACGCACCGACATTGAGCTGAGCCGCGGATCGAAACCTCCGATTTGAAGGACGACACAGTTGCCCTGTGTGTAATAAAGTTACAAGCTTCACGCTCATTATGCAGCTCATCTGATGTGAAGTCAGGGACACAGTTTTAGTGTCTTGTGTCTTGTCTGCGTGGTATTTTATATTTGTGTTCTTTTAAATATGGGTCAGTTAGTCGTGTTACCAGGATCTCTTCACAGAGGTCTTCCCTCTAAATGTAAGAGTTCCTGTTGCTCTTTCTAACCGTGACGGGAAGTGAAAAGAAGTGGGTTTTTCTTGCTTTAACCCTCAGTAGACAGCAGCAGCAGCAGCAATGTGGTTGTTTTAAAAGGCTGGTATCTGCCTGGTCTTTGTGCATTATTTGGCAAAACCTCCTGAGAAGAGAGTCTTTAAGTTAAAAGTAGACATTTACATTAAAAGGAATCTGAACATAATCTTTTGCCACCCCTTTTACCTCTTTTTAATGGTATCTTATGTGGCGTTTAAGCAGAAGCACAGCAAAGTGTTTTTCCCAGTTTGGCAAAAAAAATGCTATTTCTATTAATAGACGAGGGACCTTGATGCGACTGAAGAGAGAGAGAAGACGACTTTTGATGCAAAACACTCCGTCTCTTCCTTGAAACGAGCATCTGCACCGACGAGAGGAAAAACAATCGTAAGGAAGAGACGAAGGAAGGAAGTGGTAAATAATTGAGTTTGTGAACAAAGCTCAGAAGACGAGGCGCCAAACTTCAGCTTTGGTTTGACAGTCGGCGCTTTAAGCGCGGCTCCGTCGGCCGTGACCTCGACATGAAGTACGTTTATTAGTTCGTCGTTAAGTAGGAGAACCTTTACTCCTCGTACATCCGGGCGCGCATGATGAAACTTTATTGTCCCCCGGTGGCGTTTGGTGTATTGAAAGTGTGAAGTATGAAAAACGGTTGAAGACCCGCGATGGTTCCTGAGGTCTGTGCCCGTGCGACGCCTTTTTTTTTGTTAAGTTTATTGCTTATTGCCATTTGTCTCTCGCGCTTCTGAAGTAGCCACAGAGCGGCACTCGCCACGAAGTCTTTTGCGAGCAATCAAATATGCGTCATAAGATATTGCTCGACGATGCGCCGCGCTCTCGCCTCGAGCAGCGCTGTGTTTCTCCTTGTCAGTCAACTGGAGGCCGGTTGTGTTGTTCTATTTCAGGTGCCGTGATGAAATCCGTAGAAACTTCATAAAAATCCTCCATCTGACCTGATTCAGCTTTCACTTCCCGTTCGTGGCTGCAGGAGCGGAGCAGTGCGGTGTTATGGTGCTGGTGTTATGGTGTTATGGTGCTGGTGTTATGGTGCTGGTGTTGTGGTGGTATGGTGCTGGTGTTGTGGTGTTATGGTGCTGGTGCGGTGTTATGGTGCTGGTGCGGTGTTATGGTGCTGGTGTTGTGGTGTTATGGTGCTGGTGTTGTGGTGTTATGGTGCTGGTGTTGTGGTGTTATGGTGCTGGTGTTGTGGTGTTATGGTGCTGGTGTGGTGTTATGGTGCTGGTGTTGTGTTATGGTGCTGGTGTAATGGTGGTGTTGTGGTGTTATGGTGCTGGTGCGGTGTTATGGTGCTGGTGTTGTGTTATGGTGCTGGTGTAATGGTGGTGTTGTGGTGTTATGGTGCTGGTGTGGTGTAATGGTGGTGTTGTGGTGTTATGGTGCTGGTGTGGGACGCAGTTTTGGGTTTCGCATCAAAAGCAGTGACCAAACCCCCGATTGAAGGGGAATCGAGTCATTTCATGTGTTTAGTTTTTTAGAGATCCTTGAAGTTTTTTTTGCAGCACAAATCTTAATCAGCTGGATTATTTAGGTGACTTTGTTTCCCAGCTTTAAAACGTAATTATTGTTCAAAGGACAATAACAACAACATATTCCCCCCCCCAACCTCCCCTCTAGGCTCTTACCACCGGCACCATCCCGGGCTTCATCGACGTGGTGATGAACCTGAATTCTCCGGCGCTGCTGGAGGACAACCTGGTCTGGCAGGCCAAAGCGGCCGGGAAGAGGATGGTCTTCTACGGAGACGACACCTGGGTGCGCCTCTTCCCCAAGCACTTCATGGAGCACGACGGCACCACCTCCTTCTTCGTGTCCGACTACACCGAGGTACGCACGCGCAAGTCGATATCAACCGAAGGGTTCAAGCGCCCGGTGGCAGACGAGGTTTCATAAACCATAATCATGAAGCATTTCTAACCGGTGCCATAACGCCAACGCCGTGATGTATAAATGATGACTTGAGCGGTGGTTAATGTATGTATTGTGTGTACGAGGCAACGTGATCCGCATCAGAGAGCTGCTGAGATCACACACAAAGCTCTTGGCGCCGCACGCCACAGCGACAAATGTCGCGGAATATTTGCCTCGCGATGATCAGATAATCATCAGACTGCATCTCGGCTCCGGGTTAAGCTGCTCTCAGATCCCGCTGTGTTTGCTCAAGGGGGAGCGACTCTGAGTAACGCCGGCCGACTTTAATTGGTTATCGGTGGAAAAATCGCCGCAGATCGGTGAGTGTGTGTGTGTGTTTTACGCACCGTTGTAGGTCGACAACAATGTGACCCGGCACCTGGACAGCACCCTGAAGAGGGACGACTGGGACATCTTGATCCTGCACTACCTGGGCCTGGACCACATCGGCCACATCAGCGGACCCCACAGCTCCCTCGTGCAGCCCAAGCTGCTGGAGATGGACGACGTCCTGAAGAAGATCCACAGCGCCCTGGTTTCAAAGGTGCGTTCTGTTTCTACATCATGTTGCTTCTGCATCTTGTTTGTTGCACAGTTTGTGTGATGGAGGATCTTTAAAAGAGGGTTTTAAAGCTGCGATGATCAAACATTTTATATAATCTACGGGTCAAATGGTATCCTCACCGGAGAGGCAGCTGCTGTTTCCACTAAAGACGCTGTAATAACACATATGACATAACTTTATTATACACTAAATGTATATAATAAGAGCCCTTGTGGTTGCAAAGATTACTTTTTTTTGCGATTAATTCTCATGTCACACAGTGAATATCAAATATCAATCCCGCTGTGTGGAACGAACGTATTCAAAACACGCCATAGTTTGCGACGTAGGGGAGGAACTGCGCTCCTTTCAACCTCGACAAAGGAGCCCTCCTTTTTGTTCTTACCTTTCACAATAAAAGCCTGTACAGAATGTACATCGGGCACTCAAATTCACTCAATTAGCTAAAAGGAAACCCAGTGGAATAGCTCCCGGTCGCTCCGGCTGCACAACAATTGACCCGCCAGACGCCGCTGAAGGCCTTTACATGCAGCACTTTGCATCAAGTTAATGAAGCCGTAATCGGGTCAGACGCATGTGTAAAGCTCGTCCCCGAGTGGACAAAGAAAAGCCACTTTCATTTCATTTACTGAAATGATATGTACACAAGACATCCAGCGGATGTGCTGAATGGAATATAATTAAAATGTCTGAAATAAATACATTAAAACTGATATTACAGCCACTATTGTTTCCTTTGGATGAAGGCAAGTTGAGTAACAATGAAAACAGTTTCATGGAGAGATAATTACACATGGCTGATGCTGGTTTCATTTTATAAACATCTTTTATTCGTCGAGTTATTTACTCCTGTGGAGGTACCGGCTTGGCTTCTACTTTTTAAATTCGACTTTTATAGTTCGACTGATTGCTGCGTAATTTACTTGTTGCTTGTTTCTCTCTATTAAAAACTCAGCATTGTCTTTACATTTTAAGAAGCAATGTTATAATTTTTAAGTATTAAGGGGTTTTATCATAGCAGCGGTCAATGTCATTAAATAGCCCAAAAAAATGCAAACATGAAGTAATGATTAATAGTTGAGTGTATTAATGTGATGCTATTTTTAGCACGATCGTTGTCTGGATGGTCATTTAATTACGCAGATCATTTGTACTGTTTCCAGCTGTTATTATATTATCTGTTGCAGCAACCGCGGAGATTTAATAAACTGTTAAGCCTTTTCCGTTATCTTTTAATTTTGTCGTTCATAAGCGTGCAGGTCCCGCGGCTTTGTTTTTCCTCCGTGTGTGTGTGTGTGTGTGTGTGTGTGTGTGAATAGGTATAGTTTCATTGTCATTCATCTCTGGAGCTTGTACACTTTGATTGTCAAGTCGTGTCAACGCGAGCCGGCAATCTCCCCGCTCTCCTCTCTCGTCCTCCTGCGGCCCCGAGGCGCAGAAAGAACAAAGGCCAACTGCGGATGCAAACGTTTCCTCTTCCTGAGGTGCGCAGCAAGGGGCTACGTATGGATGCAGCGTTTGTGTGTGTGTGTGTGTGTTTCTTTTGTATGGAGGGCAGCAGCTGCCTTGCCTGTTCTCAGTGAGGAAGGTGTTTTGAACGCCTGACTTCAGTCACTTCAGTGAGACCTGTTCTCCTCCACAGCAGCACCCGTGACCTAAATATAGACCCGGCCCAGTGGGGGGTCCTGCGATGGGGTCCCAGTGGGCTCCAGCAGGATACCTTCAGAAGCTTTTACCCCTTAAAAAAAGCCACATCTTTAGTTTTTCTGTCATCGGCACGCGCTGACGTCGTCGACCGGCTGCTCTTCTCTCACGTCGGTTCTCCCAAGAAGTTTTCCCGCCGTCGACTATTTCAGCGAGTTCCCATCAGGAGCGGAGACATGCTCCACCTGCAGAGTGGACGCACACAGAAAAAGCTCTCCATTAAAACGTGATTGCAAAGCCGGACCCCCCCCATCAGACCTTTGTGTTAATGGAGATCGCATGGCCTCAATCTCCTCCTCTGGATGTGTTTTTCAGATTTTTTTTTTTTTTTTTTTTTGAAGGCTCTCGCCGCCGCGTTTGAAGTACAGAACGTCTTCAAGCCGACCTGCGGAGCAGCGAGTAATCCCAGCTATTCCTCAAGAGAGATTAAAGCCAATGTTGAATTGTGTAAATGTTTTTTTTTCCCTCCACTCCTTTCTTATTAATAATATAATATTACTTCCAGACAGAAGACCTGTTATTGAGCCGTAACTCTGCAGCCTTTCATCCTGCAAATGCACAATTTGTCAAAGGAGATTTATAATTAGCGTTCATTGGTCGCCAGCAGTTATTTAAATACGTTCTCATGGATATTTAACGCTATTGATAGTATAAAAGTCTTTATTATGGCAATACATTTTTCATGCGAATTAAATCTCCGTATTTAGGTTTCATTAATATTCAGATTTTTCATCACTCATTATTATTCATTGAACCTTTTCTTCTTACGATGTAACACCGCGTTGCATAACAACAATAAATAATTAATTTTATCTGTTAATTTAATGAGTTTTAGTTCACTTATTTGACTCCTTTCGACACGTGTGACAGTGAGTTTACTAGTCATCACATCGGCATCACGCCGACCTGTCGGTCTCTTTGTGGACGTCGTCCTTTTTACTCGAGTCTCGAGCTGCGTTTCATGAGCTGAACTTTCCCGGCACCCTGTGGAGACGAAGTACATCACAGATTGAGTCACATGGAGTACAAACGAGAGGAAAAAACAACACATTTAGCTAGTTCTTTTACATGAGTACATGAGTTACTATCTGACTCATAGTGGTACCTCGTGTATTGGTAAAAGAAAAAAGAAGCCTGGTGTTTTCATCCTGGAGATGAACTCTGACCTCTCCTAAACAGAGAGGAGACTCGGTGGCCGTATTTATTTATTTATTTATTTATCTATCTGTGGCATTCCTTGTGTCCAAAGCCATTTACAACGAGCGGCCCGAGAGGTGAAGTCTTTTGCTTCTTCTCTGCCGAGCGAGCAGCATCACAACGGGGTCGGCTCGGCGTGTTCATCATGTTTTAATGTCACGTTCTGACATCGTCAAAAAGAAAGAGAAAGCGGAGGATCGATGCACGGCTAAATAAACACTTGTGCTGACTTTGGCCTTTTCTTTTTGGATGAAGTCGTCCCCAATGAAACAAACCTTTTATCTAACTTGGCTTCCAAGCATTAAAAAAAAAAAAGAAGCAGAATTGATCTCGGCCTTTTCAGCAATCATTGCGTTTTCTGTCTTTCAGGTTGTCTATTAATGCGAAGGGGAGGAAGGAGGGGGGGTGAAAGGAGGCAATTTCCAATCTTCAATAATAAATGAAGTCTCTTGGTCTTTTGAGTTCGCTCCGTGTTGTGCGACACCAGAGCAGACGAGTCTTGTTGAGAGCATTGTGTAACGTGTGGTGAGATTTGGCTTTTTGTTTTGTTAACATCTGCTGTCGTGCTCCTCGTAACGCGGCCCCCGCTGCCGTGACTCACGCGGCGTCCTCCTCGTCCTCGTCCTCGTCGGTGGAAAGCTCTCGTGACTCTAGTTGAAAGGGAATCGCTGAGGGAGGAACCGCGCGTGATCAAAGCCGGTCATCCCCGCGCCTGTTTGCTGCCGACGCCGAATTTAGTTTTCCAGCCGGGAGAGATGCCGTGAAAGTGTGCCAGGAAGCGTTTGTCAAGACGTCTTCCGTCTCCGAAGTAATAATTTACTGACTTCAACGTGAAAAAATAAATAAATAACATCAAAGCGATGGCGGTGAAGCATCTTCTG
This sequence comes from Clinocottus analis, assembly GCF_023055335.1. Lineage (NCBI taxonomy): Eukaryota > Metazoa > Chordata > Actinopteri > Perciformes > Cottidae > Clinocottus > Clinocottus analis. Next base: position 3,394,060 of record NW_027175821.1, read on the forward strand.
CCCCGGCAGCTGTCGTTTAAAGCCACTGCTCTGTGTTTTCCAAACGGCGTGTATTGTTTGTATTCCTTTTTATTTATTCCCCTTTTTGAATTATTCACGTCTCGACTCCTCGGATCGGTCGCGTGCAGTCGGAGTCCGTTAACCTTCTGTGTGTTTGCGTCTCCCTCAGGAGGCGGAGGGGTCCTTGCCCTACCTGCTGGTGCTGTGCGGAGACCACGGCATGTCGGAGACCGGCAGCCACGGCGGCTCCTCGGAGCCGGAGGTCAACACGCCGCTGGTGCTCATCAGCCCGGCCTTCAAGAGGAAAGGTGAACCGACTCTGGGATTTTTTTTCTTTTTTTCAGGCCGAGAGATGAACAGGTGTGCCGCGGGAAAATGTCCAATTTCACTTAATCGGTTGATAAAAAAATTCGGTGAAATCGTTGAACCAAGTACATTTTATGCTTCGAAGAAGGAGTAGAGTCAGAAGAACAACCTGACGGGCAGATTGCATCCTCCAGACTGCTCGAAGAATCAACCAAACGCCGTCGTCTTAAACACACGTTCATCTACACACACGACGGCTTCATGGCTTCAACAGGAGCTCTTACCAGTCCTCTGACAATCAGGCCGTCAGGGACAAAATAAGGCGACAGAGAGAGACAGTGGCACAAAGAGACAAAGACACAGAGAGAGACAAAGACACAGAGAGAGACAAAGACACAGAGAGAGACAAAGACACGTTAGAGAGAGACAAAGACACGTTAGAGAGAGACAAAGACACAGAGAGAGACAAAGACACGTTAGAGAGAGACAAAGACACGTTAGAGAGAGACAAAGACACGTTAGAGAGAGACAAAGACACGTTAGAGAGAGACAAAGACACAGAGAGAGACAAAGACACAGAGAGAGACAAAGACACAGAGAGAGACAAAGACACAGAGAGAGACAGTGGCACGAAGAGACAAAGACACAGAGACAAAGACACGTTAGAGAGACAAAGACACGTTAGAGAGACAAAGACACGTTAGAGAGACAAAGACACGTTAGAGAGACAAAGACACGTTAGAGAGACAAAGACACAGAGAGAGACAGTGGCACGAAGAGACAAAGACACAGAGAGACAAAGACACAGAGAGACAAAGACACAGAGAGACAAAGACACAGAGAGAGACAAAGACACCAAGAGACAGACAGAAAGAGAGAGACAAAGAGAGACAAAGACACACATAGAGACAAAGACACATAGAAACAAAGACACAGAGAGACAAAGACACATAGAGACAAAGACACAGAGAGACAAAGACACAGAGAGACAAAGACACAGAGAGACAAAGACACAGAGAGACAAAAACAAAGAGAGAGACAAAGACACCAAGAGACAGACAGAAAGAGAGAGACAAAGAGAGACAAAGACACACATAGAGACAAAGACACACAGAGAGACAAAGACAAAGAGAGACAAAGACACAGAGAGACAAAGACACAGAGAGACAAAGACACAGAGAGACAAAGACACACATAGAGACAAAGACACATAGAAACAAAGACACAGAGAGACAAAGACACATAGAGACAAAGACACAGAGAGACAAAGACACAGAGAGACAAAAACAAAGAGAGAGACAAAGACACCAAGAGACAGACAGAAAGAGAGAGACAAAGAGAGACAAAGACACACATAGAGACAAAGACACACAGAGAGACAAAGACAAAGAGAGACAAAGACACACATAGAGACAAAGACACATAGAAACAAAGACGCAGAGAGACAAGGACACATAGAGACACAGAGACAAAGACACACAGAGACAAAGACACATGTTCCGACACACAGATGTATTGGCACTCGCTGCCTCGTGACTTATGAGACACACAAAGTTTGTGTGTAGATATTAACGCGCGAGAGAGAGTTCAATGAAAAGTCACCGGGATGTAAAACTATGTTATAATGAATGAAACTAAAATATGATGATGATGAATTTAACAACACTCAATCAGGAGAACAAAAGAGTAAATAACACACAAATATTAGTATTTAGTTGCCGCAAATCATTTTAGTTGCGCGTCTGCGCCTGCGATCCAGCTGCTGGCCTCGTGATGAAACACTCCTCCGTGCCGGTAGGTAGCGTAATAATGACCATACAAGCTGTATTATGCTACACTGCGACATTTTGTAACCTTTTTTAGTTGTTGGTGGTTTTTTTTCCTGTAGAAAATATTCATTTTTAGGCGGAGAGAACGTGTTTTGATCCAAATTGTGAATTAAACTGAGCGTGTAAACGGGGTTTCTTGTGGCATCGTTTGCTTTTCATTCATTTCAGGGCGAGTTCAAACAGAAAAACTCCCGAGCGTAACTTTTTTTTTTTCTCGCGGCGTGACGGCGGCGGCTGCGAGTGTGTGAACGCGATAATTGCCTCGCGCTCCGCCAAATCTATTTCGGATCCTCCGTCGCGCATCATTATTCTTTATTTTATTTATATATTTGTATTTATTTTGAGATCATTTACGTTAATTAATTATTTACGGTTCACTTGAGTCGTTGCTCCGGGATTGGTGGGTTTTTGCTCGTCGCCTCCCGCGGTGCCGACAGATTGAATCACGTTGTGCTTTTCGACTTCTCAAATTCAACCAATCACAGAAGGAGAGGGAGGAGGGAGTAGATGCCAAAATCTGTGTACTCCTCTGTGTGAAACACGTCTCGACTCCGTTAGTCATTGACGAGGTGGGTTTCTGTGTCTCACTGACACAGAAATGACGCTGTTTCTTTGGGATATTGAAACACGATTTTATTGTCGGCACCTCTCTGGAGCTGATTCACAAGTTGTTTTTTTTAACCAAAAACACACAAAAAAAGCAACATATTCATCATCACGGTGCTTGACCGTGTTGCTTAACCCTGTCTGGTCCTTGGATCTGCATGACATCACTTTAAAAAATATATTTTATACACTTTAAACCAATGAGAAGTGCAATTAAAAAGAGAGATCCCATCCGAAGCTGCTTCAGTAAATTAGTTTTCTAGCTCTCTTGTCGTCATCGTGGTCTTCATTCTGTGCGCTTCCTGTCGAGGGGACATCCTGAAGCGCCTAATAAAATAATTAGAAAGGATCATTTAGGTCTTGAATCCATTGAGCCCCTTTAAGTGCTTTGTAACGACAAGCTACAGTTGTGTGAAAAAGCTTCCTGATTTCTTCTCTTTTGCATGTTTCAGATTATCAAACACATTTAAATGTTAGACAAATATAACACAAGTGAACACAAAATGCAGTTTTTACTTATCATTACTATACATATTATTACTTTCCAAAGATGTGATGAACCACAGTTAATTTATGTTTTAACAACCTTCATTTAAAAACTGCATTTTGTGTTTGTCTATTATTTAAATGTGTTTGTGTGACAAACGTGCAAAAAGAGAAGAAATCAGGAAGGGAGCAAACACTTTTTCACTCAACTGCATATGGAATAGACTTTATTTAAATGGCGCCTGAGGTGTGTACATATGTGGACATGAAACGCGTCCCATTTAATGCATCGCTTGGTTCAATCAGCGGCCTCATCAGGAAGCCACCGGCTGCTTTCAACGCGGCGAGATGGCGACGTCGTTAGCAGGAAGCGGTTGTTCTTCATCAGAGCGGCTGCCCGCGGATCAGAGGTCATTACTGAACTCGGTACCTGAGCGTCACCGTTATAATCTGAGCGCATCGTTGGGAACGCGGCTCCCTCTCACGGACGCTACAGTCGACGGCGCCGGGAGGATCCCGAGAGGCGAGGCCACTTCAATCAGGCGGTGTGTGTAAATAAGGAAAAAGCCCTGCAGCCGTTGTTTACCTCGGTGTCCGTGCATCCTCGCCGTGATGCAATGAGCTGCAGTCGAAAACCAAGAAGAGCCAATGACACAGAAGGCAGGAGGACGAGGCCGGATGGCACAACGTAGCGGAGGAGGAAAGGTTTTCACACATTGATGGACGAACTTTCAGAGATATATTAATGAAGTGAGGTTTAGTTCACTGTGTAACAGTCAGGCTTCTTACGGGTTTAGTTACGTTAGCTGTTGGCTGCTAGCTGTTAGCTGTATTAACCCCATTACCTGCTTACTAAATGGGTAATGACTGCTAACTAGCTGCTAACTAGCTGCTACTAGTGACAAGAAGACACACAAATGTTCAAAGTTCATAAGGAATATGTTTATAGATGTATTTCAGAGTGTAAGAAACACTTTGATTCTGAGCGCTAAATATAACATTTTATTTTCAGTCAGTTACATAATGTAATACATAATTTGCATTTATACCTCAAACAGTCTTATATAGGTTTGCATATAATAATAATTACAGCAATATAATAGCCACAGTTTATTTGTATTTATCGATAATTTTAGACATTGTAAAAAATCTGAAACGTAGTCATAAAACACAAACACCACCATCTATTAGAGTTAGTATAATTCATCTATGAGAGTTAGTGTTATTAATTTATTAGAGTTATTTACAGAAATAGTGCACACTGAAAAAGATCAAATAAATAATGTGGGTTAAAAACATGCGGTTATCATAATGGCCCCTGAGCCTAGTATTGTAAATGATGGATTGGACTCAGTTTACCTCTTTAACCTGTTGAGAAAACCGAGTTCTGGTGCCGTCTCTGGTACAAAACCGTCTCCTAGCGGAGCGACGGCGCGGCTCCGCTCGATGAGGGCTCCTGGGAGCCGGCGTTGGCGAGCCGCACGCTCGCCTGCATATGGCTCGCTCGTCAGCTGCAGCTCTCTCATCTATGAATCAGCATTCTGTGCGTGCAACCTTTCGCTGAGTTACGACACATCTGCTCCAACAGCATGCGAGTCGCTCCGTCCCCGTGGAAGCCGAGCGGAGCGGCCGTCGCTCTGGAGACGCTTTGGATGTAACCGATAAAGCATGTGGTCACCGATCTGGCGAGCAGAGCTCTCCTTTCTTTTTTCCCGCGGAGAACAAATCCCAAAACGACAATGTATGAAAATACTTCACTTTAAGCTCTTTGGAAACCGTGTGAAAATCCTCCCGCGCCAATTTTAAGTCCCAGCATGCCCCATTCAGACAATCTTTTGGCATAAAATACGTTATTTTTTTCCATTTTTGAACTGAGCGACAGTTTTTTTGACTGGAACTCCTTCGTAACAGACAAAGTCTTTGTTTTATTGTGATTTGTGTTTTATTTTTAGGTCATAGTCTTTCCAAAAAGCTGTCTTATTGACCGCTGGAGGAGGCAATTTTTGGGGAATCTGCCTCATATCATGCTGGATGTTCATATTTATTTATAAAATATTTGATAAAAGTGATTTTTTTTTTTTTGCAGATAGACATTTTTTCCCCAAAACTTTGCTGAACAAATACATACAATAACCACAAGTATTGGAATTAATTTGGGGTTCCTACACCGACTTAAACACAGGGGGAAAAGGAGGTCTGGAACCAGTTTTTGAGTTAAAAAACGACTGCTCCATGAACTTCTGCTCATCGGCGTAACTCCCGCGACTGAACGCACGACTTCGACATGTGTAGTCGTTCATCGCTAAGTAGCAGATTTTAAAAAAATTAAATAAATAAAAGCCTTGTGTACTCGGTAGATTTAATAGCTGTGGGCTCAACACAGCAAAGTCCTTGTCTTGTTCCAAATCCGTCTGTCTGATAGTTCGCAGGCTGATTTTCATTGTGTCCAAATACCGAAGTAGCTCACGAGCGCTGGAGGGGGGGGGGGGGGGGTCCCATCCTTTGGTCCCACGCGTCTGGATGCATTTAAACCGGTTACAGTTCGTCTTTGCAACCTGAAAACTTCACTCAGGCGATTCGGGGAGCCCTCTTTGTGTTCCTGGAAGCCGAGCGTCAACGAGTCTTAACAACCGTCTGTTGTGACAGCTGACGAGCTTTGAAAAATGATAATGACTCTGTTCTCTCTCTCTCGCTCGGCGGGTTTTGCTCTTGTTTGGGTTGTTTTTGTGTGTCGCGACAGCACCCTCTTGCCGCACGGTCACACCCACGGGGCATTAATACAAGAGTAATTATGAGGATTGATTGTCGTGCTTTTCCCGTTTCGGGGGTTCAAGCTTCTCTGTGTTGGAATTCAAACTGGAATATCGCATTGATGCTAATCGGCAAAGACGCCGCTAATGGGTTTTGCTTTAATGGATGAAATGAGTCAACTGTGGAGAAAGGCTTCAGTTGTTCACACACACACACACACACACACACACACACACGGAGTAAAATGTGATATCCATAATCGCTTCCAAATAACACAAAGGCGTGGGATTTTGTTTGTGCAAGCCTCATGACTTCAGGAGAAGGACTTCCTTCTCTTTTTTTTTCTAAATGAATCTCTGAGTGTTGTGAAATTCTTTCAGACAGGCTCTCATTGTGCAGACAGTATGAAAATTGAGCCATTTCCACCCGTCCATCATGCAAGGAGTTTTTGTCTGAGGATAGCTTACAGTTTGAAGTGATTAAATGTGACTTTTCTTCGGAAGGTAAATCCATTTCGGCCTCACTGTGGTTAGGTTTTGAAGGAGTTTCTATTTTTCTGTGTCCGTTTTTTAAAGGGGAAGTCCACTGGGGGGAGAAGGTTTTATTTTACCTTGAAATCTGCTTCTTGGATTGAATCAAGGAAGAAGTTAGTTGTTAACATTCAGGTTGAACAGTTTCCTTGGTGTGTATGTGTGTGTGTGTATGTATGTATGTATGTATGTATATATATATATGTGTGTGTGTGTATTTATTTATTTATTTATTTGTGTGTTTTCCCTCCGTGGCGTCAGTGGGAATGGAGAAGCCCGGCGCGGTGGAGCAGGTCGACTTGACTCCGACGCTCGCCCTGGGCCTCGGCCTGCCCATCTCTCAGAACAGCGTGGGCCGCGTCATCCCGGGCGTCCTGGAGGAGACCTCGCTGCGAGACCAGCTGCGCTTCCTGCATCTCAACGGCCACCAGCTCAGCTGCCTGCTCCGAGACAGCACGCCCGACTACGAGAAAGGTGAGGAACCAATTCAGCCGAGTCCGAACCTCTGTGACTCGTTAAAGCCTCATCGCGGGAAAAATCTCCTTCCAAAAGGCAGATGTGTTTGAACTCTGTGACCTGCTGCTCGTGTTCAACTGCATCGCGATTAAAGTAGATTTTTATGGAAAATAAACTGTCGACTGAACATGTGAGGACGCTCAGAGAGACAAACCCAAATTAAATCATCACCTCTCGTCTCAGCTGCGTTTTAGCCTCTTTCAGCTCAGTGTTTCCTGCTTTTTAAAGTCCACAACTTTACTCTCTTTATTCACACTCACATCTCCCAACAACTTCACACTGCTTTAAAGAAGTACAATGCGTGCGTATACGAGTCGACACTTGTTAAGATATCACACGTGAGCTCGGAGCAGGCGGCTCATCGTCTCATTCAGGCGGTTGCTTTATTCGCATCCCGGTTCTGTGCCTGTCGTCGTCGTCGTCGTCGTCGTTGTCTTTTTTTTTTCTCCGCTGGAGACGCACAGATGGCGCAGACTTCTAAGTTGACTCAGAAGTGTGGCTCGCTGCAAGTAGAAGTCCATCTCCTCATTATTCACCGCGTGTTGTCGGCTGCATGAACGCGGTGTTTAACCTGCAGCGCTCTGATTAAGACGAGGGGGGAATCATCTCACGCGCTCAAACTGAAAAGCCCGTCAACGCCGGAGTCTTATGAAAGGAGACGCATTTTGGTTTTTTGATTTTCCAATGGTCTCTTACTGGCGGTTACCAGATTGAGAATATTCATCCTGCATTCAGATAATCCTCCAAAGGTTTCATTTTACGGTGTTTTTTTTTGGATAAATCTTGCATTTACAGGAAGTAGGATACAAAAAGCACTGACCACATCACACACGAGCCGGGCTTTTGGAGAAGAAAGACTGAAGCTGAGCGTCTGAGTGAGAAACAGACTTGTTTCCTGTCATGTCAGGTTGTAGGTTTCAACCCTCTGGATATTGATTTCTTTAAGTCTGGATGTATGTATGACCTTACAGCTGCGGGGGGAAAAATACAAACATGGACACGGAGAGACTCACAAACAGGCCGCGGTCTGTTCCTTGAAACATTAATGCCGTCCGCTCTGTGCAAATGCATGCGCATATCCTCGCAGAGCTCTGCTCCCTGCGTTCCTCTCGGGGTCACCCTGTTTGTCAGAGTTATCCATCGCTCTGCCTCTCCCCCACCTCGTCCTCTCTCTCTTTCTCTCCGTCGAGGCAACATTTCAGACCCCGACGGCAGCAGTTGCCGTCGCAGACGTTCGGTTCGGTCAGACGCGATTCATCTCATCGTTTCAAGTGAGATTGGAGGGGAAAGCAGGAAGGGAGGCGGACTCTTTGATGACCGGCTTGTTTGGCAAACAATCGGGACATGTGGCATTTTATTTGAAAAATCATAATCTTCTAAAAAAAAAAAGCGTGTTTTTACTGAATCAATCACAGTTAACGTGAAACGACCGCGTAGATTCTACGTGTTGCAAGTGTTCGATGACTGATTTCAAACCAACACCCTGGATTATGTAAGATTAGCGTCTCACGATGCCTAAATGTCAATATTGAAATGACTCCACTGCTTTGGTTTATTAATAAACACCTGCAAAATAGATAAAGCAGAGCTTTGTGTTTAGTGCGATTAAGCGTGCTGACACACTGAACTAAACTGGTGGCCGTGGTCAACATTTGACGTGCTTAGCATTAGCACGTGGTTAGCGTTAGACCCGTTCGAGATGAGCCAGTTCTGCGCAGAATCGATCGGCGCGCAGTGCACGCCGGTTAGATTTGTGTCCGACTCGCTCTGACGTCGTGGACATGCGGTCAACGATAATCTCACGAGAGCGAGGCGGCCGGCGAGCTTAGAGCCAGCATGTTAGCACGCTGACATTAGCATTTAGCTCGTAGCGCCACGATGCCTCAGTGCAGCGTCATAGATCTGCTAGCATGGCTTTATATTCTTAGTTTCATTGAGATGTACAGTAGCTTCTGGGTTTTCTTTTGCCTTCATAATAATCCCGTTATATTTCAGTATCAAATAATTTTTGTAAGCACATCGCTGCGTTGTCTTTGGAGCTAAACTCATTGTTTGGTGCATCACGTTGTCCGACCCGACATTGAATCGTGAGACGTGCAGCATGCTGTAACTCTATAATAACAATAACTTTATTTATAGAGCACTTTTAAAAACAGGGTTTACAAAGTGCTTCCACAGACGAGCAAAGCATGAACACAAACCAAATGACGGCAAACAAAAAAAGACCAGACCATAAAAATCATTTAACACAACCAAACCAAAAAAAAAAATAGCCGAAAAGAACAAGAGAAAAATATAAAACATACAAACAAAACCATGGGAACAAAAGTATAATAGATCATAAAAGAACATAAGAAAGTGTGTTGCGCTGCCACAAACCTGCGGGTGTGGCAAACAGCAAACATGGCTTCTTCTGAACTTAAAACAAACTACCTCTTTTCACATTAAAAAGCTTTTCCTCACTGGCAGCACATTTTCTCTCTATTTTGGTCCCCGGTTTCCATAGTGATGGGATGAAATGGAAATTATTTCAGCAGACCTACATTTGGATGTGTTGATTTTTTTTTCTTGAAAAACTGAATCTGTCCACTTGGGTAATCACGAGGCTTGTTATGCAGGAACAAATGTAGAAGTTGTCACTTGTGGAGGATATTTTAAGCAGGTTTTTTTTTTGGCCGGCGAGACACCTGTCGGGGGTCAAAGGTCACCGCGTCTGAACGCAGTCGCCTCCTCGTCTGGAAAGAAACGCGGCTGATTTCAGCTTTCAAAGTCGTTTCATCAGTGAGACAAAAAAAACACTTTAAAAACAGATTTACAATGCCCAGAAACCGAGGTGTGACGCAACTGTATATATTAAGAGTTTGTCGTTGTTGTGCAATCTTTTGCAATCACTTTTCTTTTGTCTTAAAGTAACAATAACTTGCAAAACATGAAAGGAACATTTTCAAAGTTCAACTCAGTACGAGGTTTAAAACAACAACATCTTGTTGTGCCTCCACATCTCTCTGTCTGCCTAGTTTCTTTCTTTCTTTTTTTAATACTGTTTATTTCATGGTTTTAATCCGCTCCAGTAATCACGCTGAAATCAAGATTGCAATAACTTCATCCAACGTAAAAGTAATTAAAGTCAGCTCGCCCTCCCAAATGGTAGCTCTCCCAGATTCCTCTTCCACAAGCTGGTAAATGTGACCCTATACATGGTTTTACCCACCCGAAAGGATTTTATTCCTATTAGATATTAGTCTGTTTATAAGTGCATCTCCTTTATATCATCCCATTTCTTTTCATTTTGTATTCTCTTTAACCCAGGCTGGTGTTGTGTTCTCTACAAGTATGTTTTATTTATTTTTTTCCCAGTGTCTTTAGTTGTTTTGTTCCAATATTGCTCCGTTTGTTGGATTCCTTTCCTCTTTGTAACTGAATCCTAACACAGACACACAGACACGCGTTGGATTAAAGCAGCGTAAGAGTCATAACTCATTAAATTTGGAGGAGACAAATTCCCCGAGCGCTTTGGTTGTTTTGCTTGTCGCCAGTTTGATACAAGACTCCCGTTCCTCTCCAAACAAACGGACTGAAGATGGTAGTTTTAGTTTTTAACCACAAAAAGAAGAATCATCTGATTCGTTAGGTCCTAATCTTTCCAAAAAGGTGTCTTATTAGTGTGTGGGATGTTGTTACGGCACCGAACAACACTGTTTTAAAAACTACACGCATGCTGGATGTTTATAGTTATGACACATATATACATTCTTTTTCCAAACAACACAGTTTTTTGACTGAAACTCCTTCCTAACAGGCCAAAGCTTTGTTTTATTGTGACTTTTGTTGATTTTTAGGTCCTAATCTTTCCAAAAAGGTGTCTTATTGACCGCTCCAGGAGGCATTTTTTGGGGAATCTGGCTTATATCATGCTGAATGTTCATAGTTATGATCAAAATATCTATTTTGCAGATATACATTTGTTTCCCCAAGAGAAATACATAAAATAAACACAAGTATTGGAATTAACTTGGGGTTCCTACGAGAACAAAATTGTCTCCACAGTTTTCAATGGGTTAAATAAATTATGCTTCTTGTTAAAAATATTATTTCTAATAATGTAAAGCCCCCTAGATGTTATTAAAGTGATCAATGCCCATTTTAGTGAATCTTAACGCCCCCAGAATTGCATTGATGAAGTGCGTTCTCGTCTTGTTAACAAACAGTTACACCGACGTGTTTTTGATTGGTTTCTGGTCTCCGACGACATCAGACTCAATAAAATATATTTCCTGTTGCCCGAAGCTGGACGCAGAGCCCTCACGGCGTCCTTCCAGAGCTCGCTTGTGAATCCATCAACGTCCGCTCTGTTTCAATCTTCATACTGTTGTTTTTTCCTCGTGTGCCTCTAACCTCAGGCGTCTTGGAGGGCCATTAACCAACACGTGTTGTTTTGGACAGATGAAACACGGCCAGGGACGTCGATACCGTGTGATTCATGCCTCCGGCTTCAGGTTCTAATATTCCTACCGGCACCGCGTGTCTGGCAAAGCCACGCTCACTATTTATCACCCGTATGTCACCGAGCTACTGTGTGTGTGTCTGTGTGTGTGTGTGTGTGTCACACATCAAACCTCCGCATTAGTTTGCCCTTGGACATGTTCCTAAAGCCCGGAAGTGAAATGAAAAGCGGGCGTCCCTTCGTCTAGTGAACGTGTGAGTGCGTCACGGCTCTCTTCATAGTTAAGAGTCCTGATGAAATTATGAATAGTTGTTTGTTTTTCACCACGGGCATTTTTATTATCTTTTCAATTTTAGGAACATTATCGACACGGGAAACTGAAACAAGCGGCGGCTGAAATGTAATAGATTTCCCGTTTGTAACATCCAACGGGCATCCGAGTGATTGATGAAGTGGTGAATGGGATTACTGAACGCTCATTCACGAGGAAACGAAGCGGTGAGAACAACGTTAGTGCGGCAGGACGGGCAGACGCCCGTCGACGAGGCTGAAGGGAGACGAAGCGCTCCGGACCGACGGCCATTTATCTTCACTGTTTTTGAATAAACTAATAATAACGGTTTGATCTCATACAGCGCTTTTCTGAGTCCTCAAAGACGCTTTACACAGGAATCATTCGCAGCTACGGGAGCGATTTTAGGGTTAAGTGTCTTGCTCATGGACACATCGACCCCGGCTAGCAGGGGCCGGGATCGAACCGCCGATCCTCTGCTTGAAGGACGACCACACATGAGGATCTCTTTGAGGTCATTTTCAGTCTCTACATCGTCGTACTGAGTCTTTTTTAGGTAATTGTGTGTCTCTTACAGGTTGTTCAATGTCTCTTCAATGTCATTTTGTGAGTCGACATCGTCTTTCTAAGTCTCTTTGAGGGCATTGTGTGTCTCTTTCAGGTCGTTCTGTCTCAGTGTCATTTTGTGTCTCTTCAAAGTCGTTTTGTGTCTCAAGGTCATTCTGTTTCTCTTCGTGGTCATTTTGTGTCTCTTCAAGCATTTTCATGCTCCATATCTCCATCCAGTCGTAGCCGAGCATCCAACCCTGGTTGTGACATTGCTAATGTGTAAAAAAACAAACGCCACCGATTGACAAACAGTGCTCCCTTTTTATAACACTGAAACTGTTGCATTTAGTTTGGAGGAAGCAAACAGAGGTGGCCGTTGCATAACAGGGAAAAAAAAAAGCACAGATTGTTTCGTTTGGGAGATAAGTGGAAATGTCCTGATGCCTCAGAAGGTATTTGGTGATAAATAAACAGTTTCAAAAATAAATACGACGCCGCATCAGGAAACCCACAGAGGTTTTTTTTTTTTTTTAATGAGATGCCGCAAATGTCCTCATATTGACAAATCTATACGAACGCGATGGCGGCTAAAGTCTTCGCTGCGTATCAAAGGTAATGCCGAGTATTTGAGTACCTGACGGCGCGCGTCAATGTCAGCGTAATCCCCCGGTTAACGCTGGCACCAGAAGCCACGCTTTGTAAACATGCCAGCTGTTGATGGCGCCCCCTTGTCTCCTTCCCCCCCGTTGCAGAGGCGGGCTTTGAGCAGTTCCGCGTGGCAGAGCGGGCTCACGGGAGCTGGATGAAGCTCTTCCTGGAGGGCAACACCTCGGAGGTGCTCACCAACATGGGCAAGAAGGTCCTGAAGCAGTACCTGGAGGCCCTGGCCGCCATGAGCTCGGCCCTCAGCAAGCAGCTGGGCAAGTACGACATGTACTCCATGGTGGCCGGCACCGTGTTCGTGTTCCAGGTGAGTGCAGGGAGCGGGGTGTTCATCCAGTCGGTGTTTTGTTAGTAAAACTAACCTCTTACAAAGAAAGGGATCCACATTTAAAAGCTTTAACAAGATGCAGTGGCCGTGATTATCAATACTCCAACACGTGTGCTCTCTTCAGATGACATCGCTCTTAAAACCTTTTGCACTCCGCCTCTTTTTCGAAAGAAAAGTAACTTAAACTTAATTATCTTCGCAACCACAAGGTTTATTAACTTCATTTAAATTGCTACAATGCTGTAACCGCTGTGAGAAGATGCATATGTTTAAACATTAAAGTAACTGTTAAGTTTAAGTACTTGTGTAACTCCTACTTGTGATTTCACTAACAAACACATCCACGTAACCGTAAGGCTTGTGGGAGTCTGACAAAAAAAAAAGATAAGCCTGAAAACCCCCTATTTTTACCTGAAAATTCACAAAAAAAAAGAGTGTTACAAGTAATTTGGGGTTCATATGATTACTTAAACACGAGGAACAAGCGCTACAGGAAGGAAAAACAACCCCAATTTGGGCCTTTGGTGTACCAAAACAAGTTCTACTACTATACTTATTGCTTCGAAGGTTTCTGGAAGAATTTGGTGTATGTTCACCTGTTTTATTCTGTTTCATTATTCTTCGTTAATCAAAACAAAGGGTCCATTTGCTAACGTAATATCTCTCATTAAATTCTTCTTAAAAGCTTTAACTCCGCAGCGGCTTGTTGAACCATATTATGACCAAACTGTGTTGTTTTTCTTCTCCTCCCTTCAGCTCCTGCTGGTCCTGCTGCTGGCGATGCCCGAGGCCCTCAGCGGCGAGGCGTCCGTGGACCTCCCCGTCCTCTCGGCGCTGCTCTCCCTTCCTTTCTACCTGCTGTGCCTGCTGCTGGCCTCGGTGCACGTCCTGGTGTGCACCTCGGCCGAGAGCTCCTGCTACTTCTGCAGCCTCTCCTGGGGCCTCGTGTTCGCCGCCGTCGCCTTCTCCTCGGCTATGTTCTGCATCCTGGTCTCCTTGGTCACGCGGCGACTCCCATCGGGACCGACGATTCACGGGAAGGTGAGTCTGTGTGCGCCAGAAATGTATGTATATCGGAACAGGTGTTCGCCCTCACAGGTGTGCGCACGCTTGTGCGAGAGCTCAACGCGGAAGCTAACCCGTTCAGCTGCTCTGTGATTGTTTTGTAACAAAGGAGATCAAAGGGGCAAGAGAGTCGTCTGAAGTTGGTTTTCCATCCAGAGACGGCTGCTTTCGGTAGCTCGCGGCTGTTTAAAGGTGCAGTGCGTAATACCACGTGCTCCAGCAGGGTCCATACGATTCGACATTTACAGTCATCAGTTTGGAAAAGATTCTGACAGCCGGTTTAAAATATCACGCCGTCTTATGATATTCATGAGTGGCGTCTGCCTTTTTAGTTTACGGCGGCCATCTTCGGGTTTTTCCCCGGTGAAAATACAAGGAGGAGTTCTCGTTTCTGCCACTTTTAATCCCCCAAAACGACCCATCAAAACCCACGCCGTACCTTCAGCGTGATTGACGAGCCTAGGCCTTCTGGGCCGACTGATATCAGACGCATCAATACACGGGGATATGACGGGATGCTGCGTCATTAACGCACGATGCATGTAGTCCACATCAACAAGAACCAGGCACATTTAGTTATGGAGCCGGTTTATCTTGCGCCTGTACTTCACTTTATTAATAAAACAACACGATGCAGCGTAGTTTGCACAATGCGGCGACCGCTTATATTCTCGTTCGACACTTCACTAGAACATTTCTTCTCCTTTTTTTTTTTTCCTTCACAATAAAAGCCCCAGAAACTCACATCAAAACACTGCTTCCTAGAGAGCAATATAATAGTTATATCACAACATGACAAAACAATCCAACAAAACTGCGGCACTAAAACACAGCGCGCACAAGAGCACGATCATAACGAATGATATTATTCACTTTACGGCTTTATGAAGTCAACACTGTAACCTCTGACACATCGCACCGCTCTTCTGATGTCGTTGTGTGAAACAAAAGGCTGAGCAAAAGTTGTCATCGATTATGTGTGATCTGTTATCTTGGAAAAATCGCTGCACCAAAAGTTTGGAAGTGTTTCAGCGAGTCCCTCTTTGTGGATTTTAGCCTTTGGGCTGTTATGAGTCAAATAGTACTCGACAGTATTCATAGCTTATGTGTTTTTTTCATGGATGATTGCAGGTAATGAATTACTCTACAGTATTGCACAGCGAAATGTATTGACCAAAAATATATATATTGTTTTATGACAAAAGTACGAGAGTCTTTTTGTCATTCAATGCACTGACGGTGAGAGTTAGAGAGCAGGAACGCCGACTCAGCATTTCTAAAACTCCTGCGGTTGAACTGTTAATGCCAACAGCACAACAAAGGGAACAGGAATTTATCACAGATGCTGCCGCCGTCTGCTCTGCTGCAGGTTTACTCCGCGTCCCAGAAGTCATGGGCCTCGCATTGTTTTCCACATCCAGCTCACATTTCTGAAACTCTCTGCCGCATCGATGAACATAATCCGGCATTTCAAACGGCACATGTTTTGTATTGTAACGCAGGTCTGTTAGCACGCTATCATACTGTATGCTCTCCATATTAAAAAAAAGGTTGCAGGCCACCAGCATTGAATCTGTTGTGATCGGCGCGTCTCTGCAGCTCGTTGATGCTCTGCATAAAAGAGAGTTTTGTTTTGTTTAAGCGTCGTTACACCAGTGAAGCCTGATGGGGAAGATAAAATACAAACCTTCACTAATATGGATTATCAAGGGAGAGGGAAAAAATAAGCACTGTGTCAGTCAGTGCAGCAGTAGCTTATAGATATTTTAAAAGAACTGGATGAGAGGATGTATCGTTGCATTAGACGCATACATTTTTGCAAGGTGTGCCTAATAAAGTGGTGAAGTGGAGTGTAGTTCTTCGACTTCCTGTTGGTTCATAAATGGCATGAGAATGACTCTGAGCCTTTTCTTGGACTGTGATAGTACAAACAGTCATGTTTTGTTTTGTTTTTCACTTAAATTTTTAATACTTTCAATATATTGACATTAAACAAGAACACAAATACAAAAATTAGGATTTTCATACAATAGTAAGGTACGGAAAGAAAAAGAAGAAAACAACAACAACAGCAGACAGACACACATAACAATACAAAAACAAAATACAATCACCCGACACCCTTTTTTTCACAGCCCTGCATTCATTCCTGCAATTTCTTGAACACACACATCAGAGTACCGTTCTAATTTGTTCAAAAAAACATTAGATTTTCCCCTACAAACAGTGATGTTGAAGTTTACAGCCGTTTCTGTTGTAACGATGCAATTATGGCCACAAACCATCGAGGTGTCGGCTGTTTTAAGTCTTTCCAATACAGCGGGACTTTCTGACCTCTGTGGATGAAACTTTAGTGGTACCCAGAAGGGTCTGCCTTTTTGTTTATGGTAAAATAATACATTATGTATATGATAGATAAATATATATATGACATGTATAAATATATACGTGTGTATATATTCAACCGGCTATGTTGAAATGTACTTCAACAAATGAAAGTCGTTGTGAGACCGCTCCTCTAAATGGGCCATCAATCAGATGCACTGGGACTCGTTGTTCGTGAGGTGGAAGCACTCAGTCTTTAGTGTTTGTTTGAATTGGCCTAAAAGATGAGTCGTCTTTACGGCTGCACCTCTTTGCTCATTATAATTTATCTGCAAAGGTTACATCTCATTTCCCTCTTCTGGAAACTTTGCAAAAGTGCTGAGAGGGCAAAAATACAAAAAAGTCTGAAGGAATCCACTCGGGCCATTTTGGGTTGTTGGGTGAAGAAATAAACTCCCAAATCTAGACACTGGAGCGTGAGTAGGAGATATACTGAGTGGATTATTCTGTGACTCCGGTTTCCTTGACTCTGGAATATTTTTTCTTTGAGTTAAAAAAAAAGAAGAGGAAAAGTGCCCATAGCTCAGCTGGCAGGTAATGACTGGACTTGTAAAGAGAAGAGTGCTTCCTCATCGAGCAGCAGACTTTTTATAGAGGCGAGACAGTCGGGACAGAAACTTAACCAATGAATGCGTCCAATTTGTGCAATTAACTGCACTTTTTTTTTGAAATAATTCAACGACTCCCGTACGTACAACAGCATGAAAGGGAACGAATGGTTTGACTGTTTGGCTGCAACTTTAAAAGTGTCAGAGAAGGCAAAAAAAATAATTAAAACTCCAAAAAATAGAACACATAACACATGGCGAACTTCACATCGAAGCTGGGCGCAGAGGATGTTTGTGACTTGATAATGATTGATTATGAAATTAGTGGTGATTCAGCAGTAATGTCTGTGGGATTCATGGTTTATGTGAAGAAAGTAATGCAATTAACACACAATTATATGTATCTTCAATGCATCTGACAGAGAAAACGCCTGCATCGTGACCGGCAGACCGTCCCGGCCATGATGAAGGCTATAAAAGCTCATTACGGTTCATATTTAAGCAATAAGGTACGACAGGGTGCTGTATCGTCAATAATGTACTGTGCAAGGGCACAATTTCCAATATTCAAAGGGCTATAAAAACAGATCCTTAAACTTGTAAAGTGAAATTACAACGCAGCCTTGTTCATGCCGACCTCTGCCATGCACATGTTTATGGCCAAGAGATTTTACTGTACATTTTTGGAGAAAGGTGACTTCAAAGTCAGCTTCAATGACATAACGATATTCATAAAGTCACAATTTCCAATATTCAAACTGCTATAAAAACAGATCCTTACATTTGTAAAGTGAAATTACAACGCAGCCTTGTTCATGCCGACCTCTGCCATGCACGTGTTCATGGCTTTAAGGTTTTACTGTGCAGTTTTGGAGAAAAGTGACTTCAAAGTCAGCTTCAATGACATAAAGATATTCATAATATCACAAATTCAAAGGGCTATAATAACAGATCCTTAAACTTGTAAAGTGAAATTACAACGCAGATTGCGCATCGGCACCGACTACTGAATTTTTGGTATTGTGACGCCCCTACGACAGACGTTGACTCGCAGTTGACGTTGGAATCAATTTTCAAATATTATCGATGACTTTGAAAGCAGTTATATGGATCAGTTCCATGTTCTGCTAATATATCTTTGTTCCAAAAAAACAAAACGGTGATTAAAACCTTTTACAGTCATGTCCCATCTTTACGGCCAAGATCTTTATCTGCGTAATAACCTGTGTGAGGAAGTATAATTAGCAGACTCTGTGTCCTCTAAGTCATGACTGACAAACTCATTTTGATATTAAGATTGGACACAAATAAGACTTTATTTTAATATTGGTGATGAATTCTGCTGGAAGTCCTTAAATCTGCTTTCTGCTTCTTCTTTTTTAACACTTTTCAGCAACCTTTTAAACGTACTTAAATACTTTAAAAACACGCTTGAGTTACCATCCAGGAAGGGTAATATATTCTGCAACAGAGTTCCAAAATGAGGACGGAAAGGGCAAGAAATGATGTAAAGCCAGACCAGGTCTCGTTGTATTACCGTATACACAATCACTTGAATCAGTGTGGATCAGAGTGCAAAGCGCTGAGCCCGCTTTGACGTGACAAATGACGGCGTCATGGGCGGCATCCAAACCTTTTATAAGAGGCATCCTGATTAGTTTCTCTGCAACTGGAAGATTAAGCACACTCACTAACCCATCGCCCCCAACAGAAATGTGATTAGAATTCTAGTTGAATGAATTTTAATAACTGAAAGGTGAAGGTACCTCCATTAAAAAAAAGTGGAGTCTGTTAAAAAAAAAAAAGAAGAAAACTCGACAAACGGGCCGGTTTTTAACCCCTAAAATATAAATGGATTCTTGTTTCGTTTGTGCAAAGGACCCGTTTTTATTTTTTGGGGTTTATAATCATAGCAATGTGATTTTGACTGGCATGCTTGCAGAGATAGTGCTCGGAGGCCGCCGATATTTTTAATGCAAAATGTTACATTTTTCGACAGAAAGGTCATCGTCTTGTCCTTTCACGGTGCTTTGACATGATGTAGAAGAGGGCCAGCGAAAGGGCAGAGGATGGAATATCCTTTATTCATACATTAGGCTGCAGTTCAGGTTTTGATTGATGAATGATCTCCTGTGTTTGTTGACCTCGAGGAAATAGTTCTCCCTCTTTGTGCTCTTTAACCCTGGACTGAGGTCAGTTTCTCAATTTTACATAATTTCTTAAATTCACCTTTTTAAAGGCACTTGCATATGAGATATATATAAATGTGTTACATCAAAAATTGCAGAACAATCTCAGCTCTCTGTAGAATGAGGCGCTGTGTCCTGAGGTGCAAGTGTAAAGAGATAATTTGGCCCTAAAGCTGAACAATTTTGGAAATTCTTCCTCTCTCTTGTGAAAACATAACTTTTCTCATGTGGACGAACTGTTTTGGTGCTTGAAATTGGTTTACCAAAAGGTCTTAGCTTCACAAACGCAGTGAAATATATGAATACAATGGTATATACATGTAAATAAATGTCTAAAACCAACAAAAAAGCCAAACTAAAGTTTTCTTGAAGGTCCGTACGGAGAAAGGCATCGTTGCCTCGCAGCCTGTTGAGAGTCGATTTGAGAGAAGTCTTTCAAAATAGTCCAACCAGCGTGAAATGGATGCATGGACAAACCTTTTGAGATGTCATTTAAGATCAAAATACTAAACAATACTTGACTCACATATTTTTTAAAGAAAAAACACAAAAAATCTCCTGCGTTTCTAGATCAAACAAAGGGGCCCGAGTACTGATCCCTGCGGTACTCCACGGGCCATGCCGACCTGCTTGGATGTAAACTTGCCACTGGAGACTGAAGAGGATAAAATAATCCTTTATTAGTCCCTCAGTGGGGAAATTACAGAGTTATAATAAATAATAGTTCTATATAAATGACGATGCTACACAATTTGTTCTGTTATACTTATAGTTTGTGTATCTTCCCTCTACAGATTTAATCAGAGAAGGAAAACACGAGCAAATGTTGTTTTTTGAGATTTCGCAACTTCCCGACCACTGGAGGGGAGAGAGGCTCCAACAGGGAGCAGCGGAGCTGGAGAAACATATCACGGCTCCCTTTGGGCTGTGACGCGTTGTATTTCAACACAGGACATTAATCATCTTCCCTTTAATGCAACGGTAACTCTGTAACTGTGAAAAACGAACGGGCGGTCGACCCTGCTTAAGCAGAGGCTCTGCCCCGAAATATATGCAGGGTAAAGAACTATACTTCTTGATAAATAAGCTAACATAAAGGTTATTCAATCTGTCAGACATTCATTAAAAAAAAACTAACTCTGAAAACCCAAAACATTCTGGTGAAAAGAGTTTCGGAGGAAAAAAAACAACCCGGATGCTTATAATGTATGAAAATGTATGCGACCTCGAAGCCGCGGTTGAGTGATGCTGTTTTTGGAACACAACCACCGGAGCTAAATATTTAATATCACAGTATGTAGTGTAAAGCAAACGGGCATATATTTATGTATGTGTGTGTGTGAAAGCTCCAGTCCCGAGGTGATCTGGTGCTGCAGCCTGCAGACTGTGACAGCTCAGCCTCAGGTGAGCGCGGTGAGGTGCGTGTCTGTCTGTGTGTGATCGATGTTCAGTTTGGTGCTGACTCGTTACTGCTGCTGACCTCCCGGGCCGGCTGAACTGGAGTCGAACTTGCTTTTTCTTTTTTCTTTTTACGCGGCGATGTGCCGTCGCCACTGACCAATCAACCAAATGATTTGCATTTAAGTATGCGATTGGATGAACTCCAATTATATGAAAATGTGATGACCGGCCAGAATTTATGAACGACAGCTCACGGTCTCTGTCTGCTGCACTGAAAGTCTATAACCATTTCTCACACTCTTATTTCTGGAAGCTCCCTTTTTAAAAAAAAATCATCATCATGACCCAATTCACCACAGACCTAATCTATGAATTGAGAGAAAAGTGAGTTTGTGCATGAAATGAAACTTTCCTCATTCTTATTGCTGCTCTTTCCCCGTCAACTCGTGTTTTCTCGACGCGGTGAACCAGCTTAAGACACGATACGATCTCCTCTAACCCTGAATGAGTGACCTGCACTGTACGTATCCAGGAAACAGAAGTCTGGATATCTGATCTGACACGTGAGAAGTATGCAGCATGCATCAATGGACGCACTTCCTCGTCCTGAGTTAGAAGCGGCGGGTGTTGAGATAGTACAGCGCCGGGTCTAAGTGGTTGCAAATTGAACTGTTTTAATATGAAGCACACGGGTCATTTAATGAGTGTCACTAGATGAAGGATTTTTTTTCCCATATTGAAGTATATTGGTTGAAATCGCCCGAGCAGCAGTTTGGTCCAAATGATTATCCCACCGAGTTGAACAATTAAAATAAACTGCCGGTGGATCCGCAGCAGTGGAGGGGGTTGAGTGGTAAATGGTAAATAGACTTGTATTTGTACCGCACCTTTTCTAGTCTTCCAACCACTCAAAGTGCTTTAAACACACGTCATCATTCCCCATTCGCTCACATTCACACACATATGGCAGGCCACCGTGCACAGGCTCTGGTAGTGGCTGCATGTCATGCACAAGCTTTAAAGGGTATCCAGTTAAAGATTTATATATCATTGTTTTACTCATGAGACACAAATGAGAAACAGATAAAAAAAAACAAAGGAAAAAGAATGATTTCTTTGTCAGAAGTCAACTATAAATGTTGTAGCGCTTCATCCTAACCACACAAAACACATTTTAGGTCTTTTTTTTATTTGCTTTTGTTTTTAAATCTCTTTATGTTTTGTCGTTTGTAGTCTCCGTCGAGGAGCGGCGGCGGCGGCGAGTGGTCCCTGTCGGACCTGGACGTGCTGCTGCTGGCCGGCACGGTCGGACACACCCTCAGCTTGGCGGCGAGCAGCTTCGTGGAGGAGGAGCACCAAATATGGTACTTCCTGCTCAGCACCCTGTGCCTCGCCGTCTTCCAGGACGTGTGCCGCAAGTACTTCCGGGAGCAGAGGGCCCACGGGGATGAGGACGAGCCCATCCTGCCTTCCAAAGACTGGCACCGCCCCAAGGCCGAGGTGTGCTCGGAGAAGTGGCTGGCGTTAGCCACGCCCCCTTTCGTCCTGGTCTGCTGCCGCCTGCTGCGCTCGCTCAACCAGACCGGCGTGCAGTGGGCTCATCTTCCCGACATGGGACACTGGCTCAACAGGTTGGTTTATGTTGGAAACATTTCCCCCGACACCGTGTGGTGAAATCATTCAGGACGTTTATTTGTTGCACATCCGGGTCGTAGAGCACCAGCAGAAGCTCAAGAAGATTTAAAGCTGTAGCGCGCACAACTCCAACAATGTTTTTCCCCATAGTACAAGTAACTTTTCTATTTTTAAAACTGAACGACACGTTTTTTTTTGGTTTTTTTTACTAAAACACCTTCCCAATATGTCAAAGCTTTGTTTTGCAGTGATTTTAGTTGTCGGATACGGATTCCTCAGGTCCTAACCTTTCCAAAAAAGGTGTGCTATTAGTATGTGGGATGTTGTTAAGGCGCTGAACTGTGGAGTTAGAAACATTCAGGGACCGCTCGAGGACGGATTTTTGCAAATCTTGTCTGGATGTTGTAAAAAAAAATAAAACATTCGGAAAAAATTTATATAAAAATAACACAAGTATTAATCCTCATTTGGGGTTCATCCGACCACATGAACACAGGAAACAAGAGGTACTGCTTTTTTATTTCCTACGTTTAATAATGGCATTATTCATTTTAAAATGCTATTTTTCAAAAGGCTGTTTTTTCTCACTCCAGTATTTTTTTTTTTTCGCAGGTGACTCATCATCTCACTTTTCATGACACTTGTCTTTTTTTTTTTCCAAAGCAGAGTGTTAACATGCAGCAGATATGATGTATAATTATTCTCGGCAGCGTTATGACTCCTGAGAGCTTCCTCTGGGAGACGACGCACCGCTCAGCGAATAGCAAAGACACGGAGCGGTCCGTCTTTCTCTTTAGCTTCGGAGTTCCCTATTTAACAACACAAAAGAGCTGAATACACAAAGTGGTGATCCATAATGAAGTTGTATTGATATAATGAAGTTATACTGATATAAGGTCTGGTAAATGCGTTTATAAATCCCTTCCTGTATCTTTTGCTCGAGACGAACTCCTCTGCTGCTGCGGCTCGAAGAACGTTAAGAACCTTCAGCGGGTTGTTTGTTTTGTCCGACACTTGAAGTAAAGACTTCATTGGACTGAGGATTATGAGCACTTCTTTTTTTAATGCCTTTGATATGTGTGAACGTGACGTGAGGAGAACGTGTTTACAACACAGCTGGAGTTTTAGGTTGTTGTGCAAGTCCTGCAGGATAAAAGTAAAAAGGGTTCCAGTCGCACACATTCATTGAGAGAAAAGGCAGTGATGCCAAATGTGTCCAAAGACAACAAACTGGAACATGCAAGACGGCCATTATGTCACATTTAGGACATATAGAAGAGGCCAGTTGAGTGAATGATTTGTTCATCAGAGATGTTTAATAACGGGGTGTCTTATACGAGTCTTTCCTCCTGACACTGAAACAGTTTTAGGTGTTTTTTTTCCTTTCTGGCTGACAGGATCCTCCACTTATTTCTTTCAAATTCATCACTGGTAAAACAGATCCTGTGACGGCTCAGTCTGCAGGAAAAACGGCGATTTCTCAGTAAAAAACTTGAGCCATTAATATTCTGTCAACAGCACGGAGGGGGCAGGGGATTATGGTTTGTTCTTTTTAACATGCATCACATTGTGGAGTAGAGATGTGGATTCTGACCTTTTTTCCCCTGTCCGGCGTTGGCCTTTTCGCCCTCCCTGCACTCGCCTGTTGCTTGGATAATGAGATCTCGGTCGTGTTACGCCTCATCTCGTCTCCAAAGTACCCAACTTTCAACTGCTCTCTGCTCCGGCAAACGGCGAAGAAAACCCGGCTTCTATTCAATTTTGATACGTCCTTTGTGGTCTTATTACTCGTCTGTGCTCAGCGGCGGTGTAAATCCAGACTATATAGCCTTAAATCCAGTGAACAGTTGAAGATTCGCCTCTTTAAAGTTTAAACTACTGCTTTCATTTCATCCAAATGCTCAGTAAATAGTCTACTTCAAGGTTTGATTAGTCTGTTTTTGATTGGTTAAATTCTCTTTTTGCTCCTTATGTTTCGTAGCAAAATAGGGAAACTGTTGAAATGCATATCCTATGTTCTGTAAAGGTGTTCAGTCCTACTTTTCCTCGGTGTTAAGGAGCGTCTTCGTGACCTCGTGTCTCTCTGCTTCGCCGTCTCTAGCTCCGAACACAGGACGGTGCTCTCCCTGCTGGCCGCCTTCTGCCTGGTCCTCATCTACCTCCTGGTTCAAAGACGCTGCTCGTGGGTCTCCAAGGTCGCGCTCGCCCTCGGGCTGCTGGGCGTCTACAGCTACCGGGCAGCTGTCGGCAATGTGTGGTTTCCCTGGCAACGCGCCGATCGAACTACGTCCAAGTAAGTTTTTTTTTTTCGGGACCTCTTTGATGAACTTGCATTCGCCACAAGACTTTGCAAATTGCTCGCCCCCTCCCCTCGTTAGCGAGGCGACTCTCGGTGCAGGCGTGCCGGGTCGCTCTGATTGAGCGCGCACTCAGGACCAACGTGCACACCAGCACCTCTTAACCAGGAGACCTTAAAGCTCATATGACCACGATAGGAATACCAGACTCCTCACCTTTTACATTTAAAAAAAAAAAAAGTATTTTCAGCATAAATATGATCAAAAGTCAAGAGTCTGCGCAAGATGCTCCAAAAACGGCTCCTCGATTGCTCTTTAATTGTATTGTTCGGTGCCTTCCCATCATCCCACAGAGTAATATTGCACATCTCTAGAAAGATTATGACCTAAAGCATCTAAATCTGCACTAAGAATAACAATAAACACAAGCATTGACATGCTGGGATGCATTTTCAGTCCAGAAAAAAAACATGTTTTTCGGTTCAGAAATTGAAAAATACCCCGTCCTTTGGCCTGAATCTTGCTCGCACCGTGACAAACAGCACACGTATGACACCCTGCTTCCACATGTGCCGCCTGACTTGCTTTCAGAAGAGTCTCATGTCTAAATTTCTGGTCTCGCTTTGCAATTTGGAGACACTTACACTGGTCAGAAAATGATCCAGATGTCTTTATTAGACAGGCTTTTATGAATGTTTTAGTGAGACTTTATAATCGCTTGAGGAGGTTACGGCATTATTCAAACTAACAATCTATTTTTTTGAGCAGACTCTGTATTGAAGCTGGTGAACATACTGGTATCCTATGAAACTAGATAACCACGAGTACCAACCAAGTCTTGCCTGTCAGGAAGGAGGCTAAAATAAACAGTCAGGCTCAATTTTGGCAAAAACTAACGTGGCCACTTTCAAAGGTCTCCCTTGACCTTTTACCTCAAAGTATCTGAATACCCACAAGTCTCCTCTTTACTCTGCAGGTTTTTTTGCGGGCAGTGTAAGTGCAAGTGTCTTATATTGCATACGTTGTGTTTGACTGAAAACTTGTGGATCCAGTGAGCCCGATCGTGTTGATGTGTTTGTGTGTTATAGCCACTTCATTGCGGTGAGACCATCGTCTGAAACTTGAGGTCCCTGTCATAAATAAATAAATAAATGACCTGTCGTGACCTCGTGAAACGTTACAAACACAAACTAGAGACGCAGGGCATCAGGGGAAATATTGCTTTCCTCGGTATATTGAAAATAAGGGGAAGAAGTGCAGGTCTTGCAGAAGTGTCGAAGGCTTTTGATAACAAATTACAGCATGGATTTTTTTTGTTTTTCCTCAAGGTCTTGATGTGGTTTTTATGCATGATTTAGATTATTTTTAGAGAGTAATTCTTAATTCTCAAGAGGTCAAAATTGCTTAAATGTTGCATCAAATCTGTGTAACACATCTGAACACCCCCAAAAATTGCTGCAACATCTTGTGAGACGTAAGTGAGCAAGATGGGAATGTGTATCGTACGTTTCCATCTTCATGTCGTTCCAACGTTTCCATAGGCGGCTCGCCGAAACACAATGTTTATTACTGTTTCATCACTGGAAGAAAAAAAAACCACCAGACACGCTGAGCTGAGCTGCAGCTCAATATATCTTCAGGTTCACAGCGTTCAGATGATTTATACTGAGTTCATAATTATGTGGCACATACTGTTCACATACCCTAAAGAAATGAGTCTATGTTTGAGTCTGTGGGGACAAACTGCAGTTTTTTACATTTGTTTTTCTTTACATTTTCATCTACCTACAGTAAATTCCGGGTTCAAAAAAAGAGTCTGACAGCCTCTCAAATTAATTAAATTACACGGAGAGGCGAGTCGCACAATCTCTGACTGATTTTAATTGACAGTATCGACGGTTGTTTTCTCCGACACAAGTCTCTGACACAGCCACAGCACCCCCTCCTCCTCTTCCTCCTCTTCCTCCTCCCCTTCCCGTCCTCCTTGTCCTCCCTAACGGATGAAAACAAAGTCACATTTTCACAACACAGAGGAGTTTGCTGGATAATTGGAGTTCAGATTGAACAGGGAGAGTGAAGAGGCAATATATCAACATGCAGAATATTGGAATAGTAGTTTTGTAAATTTGCTTTTCATTTGGCTTGAAAATGAGTTGGTTTTCTTTTAGCTCCCATGACTCAAATACAAAAGCACGCACTGCTCATTGTTGGAAACATGGAGGCGCTCCTCAGGGAGCTTCAAGATGTGCAAAATTGTGAGAAACCTGAACCTTTGAAACGTGATTTTTGGAGGTCTTTCATAAACTAAATGTGGTTTTATCCACATAACAGTTTGAATAGACATCCATGATCCCCAGAGGATGGGTTTATGTACATCTGCAAAGCGAATGACATTCCCATCAGCTATATACCATTGTCGTGTTAGCACCCCAACGTTAGCATTTAGCCCCACTGGGCCAAAGTACCGCCTCACAGAGCCACCAGCGTGGTGTGTTCATGTAACGACAGGAAAGCAAGCAACAGATCTGAAGACCAGAATTCGCCCCCATCATTTTACCGATGATTTTCGACATTTGAGGAATTCGACTTAGCTACTGTTCTGCTTAATAATTAGGGACGGTGCTTTTCCCGCTTTTTTGGGTGGAAATAGCTCTTGAGTTCCTCCTGCTATGATTGAAAGATAAATCTTGAGAAGAGTCCCGCTGCTGCCCTGAATCCCTTGTAGTACACCTGAGGATACGCATCTCCTCTCCCAGAGCCTCACACCTTAATAACGCAGACTCCTGGCACATTAAACAATCTTTGTCCTTGACCTCAAACCCCAAGTAATGAAAAATCGCGGCTAATGTGTGCCTTTAGGAAAAAGAAGACGTCATTATCCCTGAAGACCGACGCCTCTTTGCAATGTACACACTGAATCCTTTCGCACTATCTATATGTAAGACTCTGCACCACGGTGATAGCCCCCATCTCCCACACACACACACACACATGCTGTTTATATTATTACATATATATATAATATATACACTGCATTCATATCCACTGTCCATACCGTTTATACCGTCTTAATTTGTATTTATCCACCACATTGCGCTGCACCTTTACTGCTTCTTTGCACTCTGATCAGATGCTAAACTACCTGTCGTGGTTCTCTGTGCAAAGACAATACAGTTGACTCTGAATCTGATCTAATAGATGTTGTTAGCATCGTCTGAAAGGAGAGGACATGCACCGTCTTGCAGCTGCTAAGTGCGGTAATTCTTCATCCTGCAGACTGTGGCTCGGCACAGAGTTATCTCCTACTAACCCCCGTCAGAAAATAATGAGTGTGCAGGGCTGCACACAGCTCTCCTGTCTCGTTTCCCTGACCTCCCTTCATCTACCAGCAGTACCTGGCCTCCCCTAACCTTTCCTGTTCTCCTTGGCGGTCTCCCCTATACTTGCTCGTCTAATTAAAAGCTCAACCTCTCACCCTCACCCGCACAAAGACACCTGACTGGAGCCACGCAGAGGGACCCCGACTGCTTTTGACGGACCGTGTGATTGACAAGGTTGACGTTGGCTCAGTCCTCCAGCTTCTTCCTTCAGACCTCAACAACTTCATCATTACGGCGCTCCTCGGCCTCTTGGATGTATTTTAGACTTCAGTCCACACAGTGTGGATCACCTGCCAACCCTTTTTTTCATTGGTAGCTTCAGACGAGCCGTCGTCTCATCTTGTGAGATCTCAGGTGCTGTGCTTTTTGTTTGACCCGGCGAGGAGATGTTGTGTTTGTGTAATCACGCCAGAATGTGTTTTTTTTTTGTTTTTAGCTTTCATCTGCCGAGTTGTTGGTCAATATTTCCCCACGGGTCTGTTTTCGTTTTGGTTTGGTATCATTGAACAACCATATTGTTGAATTTATGGTGTTTTTAGAGAGATTATCAGGGTACTTTATGTTTCTGTGGAGTGAAAAAGGCAAACATTGTTTTTTTTTACTCCAGAACACCATAATGTATGGAAGCCCCTACATTTTTTTTTGGTCATAAAAAATATGACCAAAAATATATATATATATTTTTTTTTTGTTGGGGGGGGGGGGGTCATATTTTTTTGGGTGGGGGGGGGGTCATTTTATATATATTTTTATATATATTATATTTTTTTGTCATCTTTTTTTTGTGGCGGAAATGGGCTTCCATAATGTAATAAAAACGAATGACTTTTTGACAGTGACCTTTTTTTTTTAAAAGTCTGGCCTTCCTGGGTGACTCTCTCTGGGTGTTTTCTCAGGATAAAGCCCCTCCGGCTGCTCCCCGGATGCCTCCTCGCCTTCGCTTTGTGCCAACTGCCTAATTGCACTGTTGCATCTTTCAGAATGGCTAATGGGGTTGAGAACCGCCAACGCTGCTCACTTTAAACGGTTCAGAGTGTTGGATTAATGTCACTGTGGATACAGTCTGTCTCCCTCATTCTGTTTCTCTCTCTCTCTCTCTCTCTCTCTCTCTCTCTCTCTCTCTCTCTCTCTCTCTCTCTCTCTCTCTCTCTCTCTCTCAAACACACCCTTCCTTCTGGAAATAAACCTTTGGAACCCCTACGAAAATCTTCCCGCGCCCATTTTAATACCCAGCATGCCCCATTCAGACGATCTTTTGGCATAAAATACGTAATTTTTCCATTTTTGACACGATTGACACAGTTTTTTGACTGAAACTCCTTCCTAACAGGCCGAGGCTTTGTTTGTTGTTGCAGATTCTGATTCTTTAGGTCCTAATCTTTCCAAAAAGGTGTCTTATTGACCGCTCCAGAAGGCCTTTTTGGGTAATCTGCCTCATATCATGCTGGATGTTCATAGTTACAATCAAAATATCTTTTAAAAGTGAATTTTTGCAGATATACATTTTTTTCCCCAAGACTTTGCTGAACAAATATACAATAAAAACAAGTATTGGAATCAATTTGCGGTTCCTACAAGGTCTCAAACACAGGGAAAAAGAGGTCTGGAGACAAAATTCCACAGTTTTTAACGGGTTAAACCTAAAAGGAGACAACTGACGGTGCAAAAGCACTTTTTTTAAATTTTTGCTTGATATTGAGAGATCACCAATTACGAACCAGAGCACTACAATAATAAGATGATCGATAAAGAAAGGAACAATAAATGTCGGGATGAAGCCAATCAGAGTTTTAATGTTCTAATGGAGTCGCTGAGCATCGACGCGTCCGGCTGAGGGCCAACCTGTCGCTGTGCATCACTGCCAAAGTTTCTTTCAGTCTCCGTCCTCCTCTTTTACATCGATGACGCATTTTCTCCCAAATATGACGCGACAAGAAGCATTTACAATGTTTGTTTTCATCCCTGTGTGTGTGTGTGTGTGTGTGTGTGTGTGTGTGTTTCTGGGCTTCACACCTGCACAAAACATGACCCATTTTATCATGTACTGCTTTATCTAGAAAGACTGTTTCCCAATTTAAAAATATTCATGCATACCGATCCCGCTTAAAAATGGAAATGTATTCAAACTCGTCTCAAAACACCTGTGAACCCCTGCCACAGACACACACACACACACACACACACACACACACATAGACAGACACATACTCACACACAGAATTCAGTTTTATTACCCGAGAGGTAAACATTTTATGACGCTGTTTCAAAGGCAGTTCTGTGCTGGCTGACATAAATGCTGCAGCACATCAGTGGTAACGTTTAACGAATCGTTATTCCCCTTTAAGTGTTCATAAAAGTGCTCTTGTGTGTGCTTAATCTTTCTAAATCTTACCACTGTTAAAAAAAAGAAGCAGATTTCATTATAAAACATAAAGTTGAATAAAAATAAAGACGGCAACACACACATTGATCTACGGAAGCGTCGACTAAATTTAATTGAAAAAGCAATAGTGTTTTCATTTCCCACGGCCATTCGCTGACCACGTTAAATTGAAAATGGAAAAGCCAACTCCTCTCTATGGTTGACAATGTTCAAAAATGAATTTTAATCGTAATTTCCACAGACCTTTATGCACATTCTCCCACAATTTTTAAATCGAAAATTGCAAAAGCCAATGGACGTTTTCATTTTCAAAAAAACCTGCTTTCGTGGTTCACATTGTTCAAATGTTAATTAAAATGGGGGAAATAGAAAAGCATTGTGCCCAATTGAAATTGTATCTCAGAGCTGTTTCCTGAATAAATAAAATGAGCGCCTTTTCAAGTTTGCCCAGGCGAGAAAAAAACATACTAAGTATATTTAATCTTACTTGAGTATACTTTAGTATATTTAAAGTCCTACTAATCATAAGTATACTTAAAGTGTGCAATATTGGAACAACTTATTTAAAACTAAATATATTTAAGTTGTACTTAAATAGTATTTCAGTGTCCTCTGGCTGGTAGGTGACTTGTTTGGGCTGATGTTCTGTACCTGTTCCCCGGTGATCGATGAATGGGACACCGGACACGTTGAGGCGACGTAGCCTCACCTGCTTTTTTCCTATTTCACTTGCTGGGGAACCGGCGCTTGTTTCCAAGGTAACACGAGATCCCGGCCGCCGCTCTGTACCACAGCTCGTCAGGCTACAGTTTCCTGTCTGCCGCTGCTGTTAACGGTACAAAATGCAGCAAACTCGATCAGATTGAGTCGGCCGGTCAAGTTTTCTCACCAAGCGAATGAGGATTCCCCCAAAGATGAAAAGACCATTTTTTTATTAGACATTGCACCTTAATAACGTCGCATGTCAAAGGGTTTGAGCAAACATCCTGTAGTTATATATATATATATTTGTGGAGTTTGATACTTGAGATAATCTGCTCCTCCAACACTGTGTTTGTGTGTGTGGTTTGATCAGGAATGAAGGAATTTCAGGAACGCGACGTTCCCTGTTTTTCCGCCCACCTCAAACTAGTGAGAAGATCACACTTAAACTGTGTTAACTTCACAGACCTTCATGTGTTCACGTCGGACTCGTCAATCATAGGAAGAAGAGAGGATTTTGTTTTTAGGGTGTCTAGAAATGTTGATCATTCCCATGGTTGCAAAAATTCTGGGAATATTCAAGATGGACATTTCCATGGCGGGAAATAACAAGAAAAAAAATGGAAATATAGAGACAAACTTTAAAGTGGACAATCAATTATATTAAATATGTCCTTGACAGTACAGAAAGAGATTAAATGGATGAATAAAAATTCCTCAGTTAGCATGTTCAATCAAGCTGCATCCCACATGGAAACAGCTAGCTAGTTCTTGCTAGCTAGCTAAAACTAGCTAGTTCTTGCTAGCTAGCTAAAACTAGCTAGCTAGCTAGTTCTTGCTAGCTAGCTAAAACTAGCTAGCTAGCTAGTTCTTGCTAGCTAGCTAAAACTAGCTAGCTAGCTAGTTCTTGCTAGCTAGCTAAAACTAGCTAGCTAGCAAGAACCAGCAGAAGGTGTTATAAACTGCTTTCAGCTAGAAATATCATGAAAGAATATATACTTCAGTCACTCAGTCATGCTATAGTGTTGCCAATAATGTGAACTGCTCAAATATGAGCTTAAGTAACTATTAAAAAGTTCACAATTCAAAAGGTACGATTTCTATATTAAAAATTGTGTAAAATGTCTTTAACCCTTGGAAATGTTCCATAAATTGCTCTTCCTCATGAGGATAATCTTCTCAGTATGGAAGTTAATAGCAGAGAGAATCGATGCGTTTGAGTGATGCTGCGTTGGCTATATTTTTAGGCAGAGTCATTTCCATACACCTGACGAGATATGCTTTGATCCATTGATTAATGAATGCTTTGGGGATACGGTATCACTGCTGTAATGAATGTTTAATGACCTGCCTCGTCTTCTTCCCACTGGCCGTCACTCTGATGAACAATTAATCAGTCACCTCCATCTGCACCTTTTTGATATGGATCTTGTTTATTGTGTATAAATACGTAGAGTGAAGTGAAACCGGAATCAAATTCCACGTACTTGTAAACACACACGATTCTGATCAATCTGATAGTGGCACTCTTCAGAAATACTTTCATGTTTCAGGGCTGCAGTTCTTTTGCATCCACAAAGGAGACAAAAGCACTCTTAGCACAGTCCCTTTAGTATAAATGTGCTCGGCTGCAAGACGCCATTATCACAACGGGAATGGCCTTTTCTTTGTTGTTGTCCTGGAACGAGACCGAGCGCGCTGCGACCTTGTGTGTTTGTTCGCTGGTGTGAACAGCAGCGAGCTAAAGGGCAAGTCCAAAGACTTTCACTCCTCCTCAGTGCAACATGACAACGTATCCGATGAGGACTGTTGTTCAATGACTCAACTTAAACACACACATCATTTTAACTTAAACACACACACGTCACTTTAACTTAAACACACACACTTGTCACTTTAACTTAAACACACACACGTCACTTTAACTTAAACACACACATGTCACTTAACACGTTGAAACTGTGGAACCAATTTTGTCTCCAGACTTCCTTTTCTCTGTGTTTAACTCGTCGTATGAACCACAAATTGATTCAAATACTTGTGTTTATTGTATGTATTTGTTCAGCAAAGTCTTGGGGAAAAATGTTTATCTGCAAGAAAAATCACTTTTAAAAGATATTTTGATTATAACTATGAACATCCAGCATGATATGAGGCAGATTACCCAAAAATGCCTTCTAGAGCGGTCAATAAGACACCTTTTTTTGGAAAGATTAGGACCTAAAGAATCAGAATCTGAAACAAAAATCCCAATAAAACAAAGTCTTGTCCTGTTAGGAAGGAGTTTCAGTCAAAAAAACTGTCGTTCGTTTGGAAAAATTACATATTTTATGCCAAAAGATGGTCTGAATGGGGCATGCTGGGACTTAAAATTGGCGTGTGGTTTCCAAAAGGTTAAACATACACTTTAACACCCTAACATTATTTGTTGTCTTTGCCTCATATTTAATTTAACACATGTTGCACTGCGTTGTCGTTGCACTGCGTTGCTCCTTTGTGAAAACACTCCTGGAAAATAACCGGATTACTCTCCGTAATCCGGAAATACAAGTGTACAAGTACGGGTCCATTTACCATTTACCTCACATACAAATACTAACGCAGCATCCTTAACCCTCGGCACGCCATCGCCGCACGCCGCTCCTTCTAACTGCTCCTATTGGCTCGCTTGCATCTCCCATCTTGGAAAACCTTTTGGCGTTAATCTGTCCTCCAAAAAGGCGGGACCGGATGACACGGGGGTGTTGCAGGAGCCTGGTTTTCGAAGCCGTTGCTGCCCCCCCCCGCCCCCCCCCCCCCCCCCCCCTCCCACACTGTTTGTCTGGAGATGGAAAACAGATTGCGTAATCCGCCTTTAGCTAAATGATTAAATAAAGGCTGGAAATGTTTGAGGAATCTGATTGGTGCAGAAGCCGTGCTGTGTGATGTACTGTAATCAGGAGGCACTTGAGGAGAGACTGCAGCCACTTTGCGGCTATTGGGGAAATGA
The DNA here is from genome assembly GCF_023055335.1 of Clinocottus analis. Taxonomy (NCBI): domain Eukaryota; kingdom Metazoa; phylum Chordata; class Actinopteri; order Perciformes; family Cottidae; genus Clinocottus; species Clinocottus analis. The sequence goes on from NW_027175821.1 coordinate 3,428,334, forward strand.
CGCGAACCACAAATCGCCTTTATGACGAGGAAGAGGAGGACGAGGAGGAGGAGGAAGAGGAGGAGGAGGGCTTCTTCTGCATCAGAACGTCTGAGCAAACAAGATTCCTTATTAACACAAACGTGACACAAAGATTAGTTCGTCATTCTCTATTTTTTTTTCCACCCTCGTTAACAAATAAGCCCGGCGGCTCAAATCCGTCACTCTCCCCTCGTATTGAATCGGGACCACGGCGGGATTTTCCACTTTTCTTTCCCTTTTCCCCCCATTAAATAATGATGAATACAATCCCTGCCACATATTTAGGGGAGTGGTGAATAATAAAGGATTGTGCCGTGTGGAGCATATTACTCTGCTGCTTTCCCTCCGTGGAAACAGGTTTTCCACAAAACTCACGGATTAATAATACATGTCCAATACTTGCGCAACTCCTTCAGGGTCAGCTATTATCCTGTCGCACTTTTTCTTCTTTCTTTTTTTTAGCTTCGACTGCATCCTGCTGCAAAAGAAATGTCCCTTATTGCTCTGCGTGAGCCTCCTCTCTCAAGGAGAAGCATGTTTGTAACGTCAAAACGTGTCAATAGATTATATATATATATATATATATATATATATATATATATATATATATATATATATATATATATATCCAGAAGCTACTTTAACCCGTTAAACTGTGGAACCAGTGTTGTCTCCAGACCTTTTTTCTCCTGTGTTTGAGTCGTTGTAGGAACCCCAAATTAATTCCAATACTTGTGTTTATTGTATTTATTTGTTCAGCAAAGTCTTGGGGGAAAAATGTACATCTGCAAAAAAAAACACTTTTAAAAAGATATTTTGATGGTGACTATGAACATCCAGCTTGATATGAGCCAGATCCCCCAAAAATGCCTCCTGGAGCGGTCAATAAGACACCTTTTTGGAAAGATTAGGACATAAAGAATCAGAATCTGCAACAAAAATCACAATAAATCAAAGACCTAGTCTGTTAGGACGGAGTTTCAGTTAAAAAACTGTGTCGTTCGGTTAAAAAATTAAAAAAAAACTATGTTTTTTATGTCTGAATGGGGCATGCTGGGACTTAAAATGGGCGGGGGACGATTTTCGCAAAAGGTTAAATGAATGTTACTCATTATGTGATGCGATCAATAGGTAAAGCTCTAAATAAACATGGTCGTAATGACGGGGTTAAGCGCTTCATGTTAACAGCCTCGGCGTCCTCAAACTCAGTGAAACTTCATGAGCTCTTATTCTCTTTATTTCCTTCCGTTCGTGCTGAAATAGAATAAAACAACTTATCACCCGGAGCTGGAACGTCTCTTTTGTTGTCTGCTTTCTTTCTTTCTTTCTTTCCTTGAGGGCTAATTTACTCATTCCTCCTTTTTTCTTGGGACAAATATTAATAAATGTAATTAAAGGGCAGATTTTAAGGAGGAATAAAAACCCCTCTTTCCATTTGGTTGCAGTGGATAAGAGCGCACGCTGAACGCCTGAAATGGAAATTAGACTCAACGTAATTGCCTTCATAATCGAAAGCACTTTTCCTTTTTAAAGCTTCAATTTGGGACTTTTTTGAGCATATAAATTATTGATAGTTGGGAAGTGATTTTTGTGGAGTAAGCTCTTTAGAAGGAGACGAGCCTCTTTACAGAAACTTCCTCTTAACCTTGTAGCCGCTTCCGGCTTTACATCCGTAGTAAATCTTACTCGCCATGAATCTGAAGCTCACATCCGTCTCAACCACGACGGATGGAGGCTCCCTGACGTCTGAGCATGTTGTGCTGATTGTTTGGGACACACACACACGTCAAACAAACACACAAACGCTACGAACGACCATGAGAACACCACACATATTATCTGTGGTTATTACCTGTTGATGACCTTGAAGAAGAGCTTTTGGTTTGACTTTTCTCCCCTTTTTGTTTACGTCTTGGCTCGGCCTTTTTTTTTTATTTTAAGAAACGGCATTTAAAAACCGACAGGAAGTGATCTTGAACCAACGCTGTTGCCCGAGCAACGGAAAGGTCTCCACTCCGTTCATCCCTGTGAGTTTTAGTGAAAAGTGTAAATGTGTCCAACGATGGCACCTGCTGCGCGCTGCGCCTCCGAAAACACACCGATTAGTCACCGAAGTATACGCACAATGCAGCGACGCGTGCGCCCTCATCCTCGAGACATGCGGCCTTCTGCACACGGCCTTTTAAAACGGTTATTTCCAGTCGTTTAAAAAAATATAATCCCAAAAGGGAAGTAAAAGTTGTGTAAATGTGTCATATTCACGTGTTCATGACGTTCATTCATGCTGAGTTTGAAATAATTAACATGCTTTTAAAAAGAAAGAGGCTCAAAATATGAGCAGCATACATACAGGCGTCTATATAAATGTTTTCATTTTAATCAAACTATTGTCTCTCATTCATTTGAGTCATTTAAGGTTTACTGTATGCTTTGAATCCTCATTGTTAGTTTAAATACTACATTTTATCACTTTTTACTGTTCACACAGATTTCACACAATATTTGCTCTTGGACATTTGGATAAAAGTCATGGAAATTTAGTTTGAAGTCATGGAAAATTGGATAAATGTCATGGAAAATTGGTTTTAAGTCATCGAAATGTGGTTTAAAGTCATGGAAATCAGTCGGTCACAATGTGTATGAACCCTGCAGCTACCAAGGTGATGCAAACAAATGAATACGAATAAATTGGAATTTTGATTAAATTATTTTCCCCCGTTTTCCAGCTGAGCAGGAAAACAAAGTCATAAAAATCCAGAATGAACATGTGTCGGTCAGACTCCATTGTTGTGTGTATCCCCTCTGTTTACAACTTGTGATATTACATTAAAAAAACAAGCTTTAGCTCTCAATCAGCTGAATAAAAAGTCCCTAAAATGCGATGAAGAATTCCTCAAATCACAGCGATGCAGAAAGTACAACCGACAGTGTGACGGGTGTGAAAGTCTGTTTTCCTCGAGGCGATTCGCTCCGTCTTCCAGTCTTAAATTATGAATGTAACATCGACACACTGCACACTGAATAAAAGAAGGTTATGACTCACGGAAACATACGGAAACCCGTCTAACAAGAGACAGGAAATTAATTAGAGCGGTGAACTTTGAAAAAACCTTTTTTTTTTACAACAAAGGGTCTGACTGAAGTGTGTTGGACCGGAGAGTGTCGGATTGTTTTCAGTCGTATAGAATAAACGTTTTTTTCTCGTCAGATTAAGATTGGCAGGTGAACCGTGTTGTTTTTGAGCGTTTACGCTCCGTTTCCTCAGATCTGCTGTTGCTGTTGCGGATCCATTTATCCGTGAAGCAATGACCGTATCGCCTTCACAGGAACGCTGTGTAGACTTTCTGATCAAGACTGTTCTTTTTGAGTCTGTTCGTTCGTTAAGATTGTTAGAAAACAGTCTTTTGTTGTCACATCTTTTATTTGATAAGAAGCGTGTTTCGCTCTGCAAAGTCTGAATTCAATTATTTCCCCTCGCGCCTCAAAACCGCAGCCTGTGGATGTTTAATAGCTGAACGCACGGACGGGTCCAGCGGCGCCGCGACGATCCGCAGCCCAGAGTCACTTAACCCAATTACTTGAATATTGAACGAGGAGTTTTTGTGGAGAGAAATCGATGCTTGCTGACTTGCGAAAGCACAAAAAAAACAAACACTGTCATTTTTTTCTCCTCTTTTCTGAAGGGGGACCGTGGAGGCGCGCTTCGTCTACGTCTTCATCCTCGGCATCCTCTTCACCGGCACCAAGGACCTGCTGCGGTCCCAGATCGTCACGGCGGACGCCAAGCTGAAGAGCCGGGGCTTGTGGGAGATCTACAGCGGCCTGGTCCTGTTGGTGTCGCTGCTGTTTCGCGCTCACAACCTGCCGGTGCTGTGCTGCTGCCTGCTGGTCCAGACGCTCATGGCCCAGTTCATCTGGAAGAAGCTCCACTACGACGCGGCGCAAACCACCATCATGCACTACTGGTTCGGCCAGGCCTTCTTTTACTTTCAGGTGAGCCGAGCCGCGGCGACGTCGGAGAACCGCCAAGATGCAACTGTGTTAGTGTGTGTCGCACGGTGGAAGGTGTATTTGAAATGAGAGAAAATCTTGCTCTTTAGTTTGGAAAGTCATTATTTTCTTGTAAATGTTGTTGATTTTTGAGTGACCGGACACCAGAATTTAAAGTGAAATCTCCATTCGTATATATTATCTGTAATATAACACAAATATTTTTATTGTTGTCTTTTCTCTTTTACACAAACAAACACAGGACAGAACAAAACAAGGCACATAACAAACCCAAAGAATAAAAACAAAAAAAGGCACATGTAGGCCACTCGGGTAGATTTATCAAAAACGACCCCCAAAAAAAAGAAGAATAAGAGGAAACTACAGGATTGTAACAAGATCTTCCCCCTCTAGAAACTCCATAAATGAGCCCCAAATGTGTTATAGGCAACGAAATGTTAAATTCAGACAAGCTTCTTCGAGTCCTTTTACCTCAAATGCTGCGTTCACACCAGAAGAGTTGTGATTTTTTGTTTACTCGCTCGACTCGTGGTAAATTCTCTTCATTTGCTTTTTCGCCAGCGGAAAGGGGGCGCGGCTTTTCCATGGCTTTACTCGGTGAAAACAGTTGCTGTTTCCACCATCCACCGTTTGAAATAGCCGCTGGTTCTGCTTCATACTTGTTGTGGCTTTGGAAAAAAGCGAAAATTGAATCTACTCGCGCCAATAGTTCGCAACTCTTTCGGTGTGAACGCACCATAACACCTTTACCGAATGACTCCACCCTTGAGCAAATCCAGAAATAAAGTCTTGAATAAAAAAACATTCCCAGTGTACAATTTACAACCGTTTTCCCAAACCTGCCGACACTGAGGTGTGAGGAGTGTAAACCACCTCCTCCCACAGCTACTGAAGTTCAGGGAACAACAAATCAGTGAGCTGGTTGTCTGATCGCAGGAGACGTCGAACGTAACGACCTGACAGAGCGGAGCAACATTTAGGGAAGCCATCAGCGCTGATGGAGCGTTTGATCCTGTACCGGCGGGGCGGCTCTGGGCAGGAGGAGTGTTTGTGTGTAAATTGTATTAAACCATCCGGGCGCCGCGGCACGAAGGCCAGCTGGACGAGCTGCTTCCTGTGTGTGTGTGTTCCTCAGACGCCGGGTTGTGTGTGTGTGTCGATACCCGCCTTTTGATTCAACCTCCACCCAGGATAGATATTTTGGTTAGCAGATGTTTACCTCTGTCAACACCGAACACTCGCGCGTCGCTAACAATTTAGTCAGCGCCGCCGCCCCTCGGGTCATTAGCGGCGTGATGGGCTCGGGATTAGACCGCCGCCAGACAATTTTCAGCCTCGGCGCACAGGCGTGTAATCACAGACCCCTTTTTTGAGTAATAACGTCCTCGCCGTAATGGATCTGTAAAGCGGAGACGTGTGATGTAAATCTGCCTCCTGAAACGCCAAAGAACTTAATGCAGAGTCGTCGCAATTATGTTGAATTAGCATCCAATCGGCGAGCGCGGCTACAGGTGATCGGTGACCTCCGGGCCGCGATTAGATCCGAGTTGTGCGGCGTCCTTTTTAAAGTCCCGAGACGTGAGCGGCAGTGTTTTCAGAGGCTTTACGGTAGGTATTGGTAGAAAGCTGTTTTTTAAAGACTCCTTGTGGGTTTGGCAGACACAAACACAAGAGGATTATGGGAAATCTTTCAGGTGACTCCCCCTAGACGCCGACATCGAGCTAGCTAAACCGCGCCACGTGGTGAATCCGCTGGAGTTGTCTGCGTTTCGCGGCCTCCATCAATCCTAAATCCGACAGATCCGACTCTCTTTCTTTTTGTGGATTCATCGGCCCCGAAAAACCAGATGGTCGGCGAAGCAGAAGAGGTGTTTATTCATCACAAATGAGCCAGTTTGTGTGGCCACACGAGGGGAGACGAGTCACCCCGCTGGTGTGAATTCAGATGCGACCGTCTGTATCAAGATATGAATCATCACACGGGTGTGTTGTTTTATTTTTTTTTTACAGCGCACAGCAAACACAAAGTGACAATAAATAGTCCGGATTTTATTCCTTTTTTTTCAAGCGGACGAGTTGATTGAGTCTGAACTTCAATCACAAATCATGTCTGGGCCTCTTTTCTGTTTTTTTTTTCTCCCACAGCTCTTTCCATCGTAAAGATCACAGCGAGCCAGAACGCGTCCATACGCAGCCTCCAACCCGCTCTCTGATATTTCCACCGCGTGTTTGTTTAAGTCGGAGCCAGCTGTTAACGTTCCCTCTGCGATCAGAGACGCTTGATGTGTCGCCGCTTGTCGTCGTTTTTTTTGTTTTTTTTGCAACTCAAAATGAAACACGAAAGACGTCCTTGATCTCTGCTCATCTTCCATCTTCACGCGGTTGAATGTTAAACTTAACGCGTTGGAATTTTTGCGAAACGAGAAACTTTTAAACGAGCCGCTTTTTTTTTTTTTTTTTTTTTTAAAGGCAAACCCGGTGCCGGCGGCGTTCCTCGGAGGCGCTGATCGGCGTCTCGGGGTCGATTGATTCGTCTGAAGGCTCCGAGGCTTGAACGGGACTCACAGGACGGGAGGGGGGGGGGTTCAACAACCCGAGTGTGCCGACCAGAAATCAGATGAAGCACCTGAGCGGCACGGATGTGAACATGGATTACTTTGCTGGGGCGCAATCGTGCTCGGGCTCAGTAATGTGTTTAGTCGCCCCTCGATTACTTCTCTCAGTGGAGCTTGGGATGAAACAACAAGCGCTTAAAATACATTTATATTTCATATCATGTTAATATATCCAACGTTTACTCAACAGAAGGAATACCCTTCATTCTGAGGCTGTAAATCGTCTTCTAAAGCCGAAGAGGTTAGAAAAGATGGATGTTTTCGGCTCACTGTCGACATATTTGACCCGTGGGGAGTGTCTCTAACAAGAGTGCACCTGCAGACGTCAGCTGTGGTCGGCGACTAGAAAACACAAACAACAACAGGGCTGCTGGGCGGTCGCCAGACGCTCAGAGTAATGATGATAAAGCGGCCGGTTGGTTCTTCTTGGAGCTCTGAAACGCTCACAAAGCTCCTCCTTTCTTTCCCTGCCCGTGCGTGCAGGTCGTTGGTTGTTCCCGTAACCGTCTGCGACGCTAAAAACGGGATTCATTTTGTGCTTCCCCGCAGGGCAATTCCAACAACATCGCCACCGTGGACATTTCCGTCGGCTTCGTCGGGCTGGAGAGCTACGTGGAGGCGCCGGCCGTCCTCTTGACGGCGCTCAGCACCTACGCCGGGCCGCTGCTGTGGGCGTGTCACCTCGTCTGCTTCCTCAGCTCCCAGAGGGACCGGTGAGTTTGGGCGGCGTGCACCCGGGGGAGCGTTTGTAAACAGCCTAACCTGCGTCAGACCTGAGCTGGAGCGAGGCCAGCGGGCGGGTCGCCGGGCAGCCAAGAACCACAGCGAGCCCCCGGCATCAGGCCCCCGGCATCAGGCCCCCGGCATCAGGCCCCCGGCATCAGGCCCCCGGCATCAGGCCCCCGGCATCAGGCCGAGTCATGAGCTCTGTGTCTGGGCGGCAGCTGCTCCGCCGATGGAGCCAAAAGTCCAACGCTCTTTTTACGACAATGTGCGGCGTTTGAATAAAAGGTGTTAACCCGCCTCTGTTGTTTAAATCTGAAGTTAAATAAGTGCACGGGTGCGTCTATCTGAAGCTGCAGCCTCGTGATAAAAATAAGAAGAAGAGAGCTTTGTTAGCTCAAATGAGAAATGAGAGGGGGGGAGGGGGTATGACTTGTATTCCTAATAATCTTTGAGCCTACGTTTTGAATATGAAGCGTTTTACATTTCAGTGTAGTTCGGCCAGTCTCAGATTAAAAGAAGAACTTTTCCCCGTCTTAAACTGTTGCTGCTGCTGCCAGCAGCAGAGCCTGAAGACGACGGAGATGACTTTGATTGGACCGGAGCGTCTCCCGGACACGAAACGTCTTCAGAGGATGTCTCCGTGACGGCGGTGACCTCTCACCCTTTCATCTAAGAAAGAAAGAAAGAAAGAAATGGTCCTTTATCCGGATCCGTTGGGGAAATCGGCCTCTGCATTGAACGGCTGCCTTGTGGTTTGTTCAGAAAAATCTTAGGACATTTGTTTTATGTCTGCCAAAAAAATCACTTTTAAAAGATATTTTGATTGTAACTATGAACATCCAGCTTGATATGAGCCACATTTTCCAGAAATGCCTCCTGGAGCGGTCAATAAGACACCTTTTTGGAAAGATTAGGACCTAAAGAATCAGAATCTGCAACAAAAATCACAATAAAACTAAAGTCTTGTTCTGTTAGGAAGAAGATTCAGTCAAAAAACTGCGTCGTTCGGGTAAAAAATGGAACAATATTACGTATTTTATGCCAAAAGATTGTCTGAATGGGGCATGCTGGGACTTAAAATGGGAGCGAGAGGATTTTCGCGCACGGTTTCCAAACGGTAAATGTCTACAGGTTCAAAGGACTCACCAGAAATGTTAGCGTGTGGTCACGTGTGGCCTCTAGAGGGCGCTACGGGAGCCGACGCCTCTCCAGCCGGCCGTCACGTTCACATTCGCCAACTTCCTGTGTTTGTTGTTTTTCATGGCGCTTCCTGAGCAGGAAAAGCCTCACCTGCGAGATGCTCTCTGAGTCGCGGAGCGTTCAAAACATCTGGTCGCTCTGCGCCGTCAGCGGAGCCACGAGGAGACAGCTGCAGGAACGGACTTTGATGGATGGCTCTTGAGCGGGAACTCCCTCCACGCGGCCAGCGAGCGATTAAAGCCCAGAGAATGTTTTCATTGTGTTTCGGTGACGCTTAAGAACCGTAGATCTTTCAAACTGGACGATCAACACCACTTTACTTAATGAACATCATTAAACTCGTCTCTGAGCGAGCCGAGCTGACAGACATGAATGAAACACAAAGCGGTGAACGGCGGCGGCGCTTTTCCATCAGACTCGTACTCGTGTAGATTCCAGCGGCGAGTTTTTCTTCCTGAGTCTCAGGGATTCACTTCTCTTTCATTTTGCTCAATTTACACTTCTTCTTCTCCTTCTTCTTTTCCTTCTCCTTCTTCTTCTTCTTCTTGTTTTTCTTGTTTTTCTTCTTGTTTTTCTTTTTTTTCTTCTTCTCCTTCTTCTTCTCCTTCTCATTCTTCTTTTCCTTCTTCTTTTTCTCATTATCCTTCTTTTTCTTGTTTTTCTTCTTCTTCTTTTCCTTCTTCTTCTCCTTCTTCTTCTTTTTCTTCTTCTCCTTCTTTTTCTTCTTTTTCTCCTTTTTATTCTTCTTTTTCTCCTTCTTCTTTTCCTTCTTCTTTTTCTCATTATTCTTGTTTTTCTTTTCCTCCTTCTTCTCCTTCTTTTTCTTCTTCTTTTTCTCCTTTTTCTCCTTCTCCTTTTTCTTTTCCTCCTTTTTCTTCTTCTTCTTTTCCTTCTTTTTCTCATTCTTCTTTTTCTTCTTTTTGTCATTATCCTTCTTTTCCTTCTTGTTTTCCTTTTTCTTTTGCTCCTCCTTCTTTTTCTTCTTCTCCTTCTTTTTCTCCTTCTTTTTCTTCTTCTTCTCCTTCTTTTTCTCCTTTTTCTCCTTCTTTTTCTCCTTCTATTTATCCTTCTCCTCCTTCTCCTTCTTCTTTTTCTCCTTCTTCTTGTTCTCCTTCTTCTTCTTCTCCTTTTTCTTCTCCTCATTCTTCTTCTCCTTCTTTTTCTTGTCCTCCTCCTCCTCCTCCTCTTCCTTTAGTTCATTTTGTTCTACGTTTTTCTCTTTTCCAGCCTCACCGCTCGACGAGCGTCTCCTTCATTTACGTAACTGTGGATTAGAGACGATGTCAAAGAGAGAATCGTCTCCTCTGAGATGAGCGTGAATGTTTCAGCAGCTCTTCGAGCTGCCGCACACAAACACACTCGAGCGGTCTTCAACACTTCTGCCCTGCGTGTCTCCGCCACCGGTTGAAGAGCTTTAACCGCTGATTCATGGTGGGAGCATCGCGGTGGGTTTCATTATTCAGCTCAAACTATTTTGTACTCTGCAGCTTCATCCGTCTCCGTCTGGGCGAACGCTGACTTTGCTGACCGAAGATTTACAAAAAGCATCACGAGGGCAACGCGCTATCTTTATGATGCAGTGTTTTCACAGCTCGGTCCAACAATTTCACTCCATCTCACCCCCCAAAAAATGACGTAATCACCGCTTGTACATTTCTCTCTGATGATCATCTGGCCAGCTGTGTTCACTCAACCTGATGATGGCTGCAATGTGAGATGCCACACACAACTAGTTTCGCAAGCCGGTGACCAAATGTGACAAGTTCTTGCCTCCCAGATTGAGGCTCTCATGAGCTCACTATTGGTTGTTGGTCAGCGTTTGTCGTGTGTGTGTTTTCAACTGTCCAAACTGGACATCGTCCATTGTCTCCTACTTCTTGTCTTGGGAACCGGCTTGAGGTTCCTCCCCCTCACCTGGTCCTCTGCCTGTTTTTCTGCTGAACCAGATCCCTGTGCTTGTGTTTCAACTGTGTGTGTGTGTGTGTGTGTGTGTGGTTTTACATCATCATCTCCTAATCTCCTCACTGCTCCCCTCCCTTCGTCCCATCGTGCAGATTTTCTTTTTTTTTTTAAAGTCATTAACTTCTTTATCGGAACTTGCCAGCAATCCGTATTATTGTGAGAAGGTAATTGGATCAGACTCTTCTCCTGGGTCCATGCAAGAGGTAAAAACTCACACAAAACATGTGAGAATGTGGCCTTTTTTAGCTGGTTATGAATCATCGAACAATCTGCAGCCTCACTGATCGCCGTTTAGAAGAAGAAGAAAAAACACAACGCAGTTCAGGATGACCTTGACTCGCTTGGAAACTTTCTTCCCGGGTCGCTCGGCAGAGAGTTGGTCACCTGCAGTCCTCTCCTCCCCTCTGAGGAGTCCTCTCCTCTAATGAGTCCTCTCCTCTTATTAGTCCTCTCCTCTGATGAGTCTTCTCCTCTCCTCTGATGAGTCCTCTTCTCCCCTCCTATGAGTCCTTTCCTCTAATGAGTCCTCTCCTCTTATTAGTCCTCTCCTCTGATGAGTCCTCTCCTCTGAGTCCTCTCCTCTTATTAGTCCTCTTCTCTCCTCGGAGTCCTCTCCTCTAATGAGTCCTCTCCTCTGATGAGTCCTCTCCTCTTATTAGTCCTCTTCTCTCCTCGGGGTCCTCTCCTCCCCTCTGATGAGTCCTCTCTTCTCCCCTCTGACGAGTCCTCTCCTCTAATGAGTCCTCTTCTCTCCTCCTATGAGTCCTTTCCTCCCCTTTGAGTCCTCTCCTCTACTCTTATGAGTCCTCTCCCTCTCTGCAGGAGTCCCGTCGACTCCTCTGAGTCCTCTCTTCCCTTCTGATGAGTCCTCTCCTCCCCTCTGAGTCCTCTCTTCCCCTCTTATGAGTCCTCTCCTCTAATGAGTCCTCTCCCTCTCTGCAGGAGTCCCGTCGCGGTCGGACACGGCTGCTACTGTTTGGCGCTGCTGCGCTCGGTGCCAGCGGCCGCCTACATCGTGCTGGTGACGGCTCTGCGCTACCATCTCTTCATATGGAGCGTCTTCTCGCCCAAATTGCTGTACGAGTCCATGCACCTGCTGCTGACCGCGGGAGTCTGCCTCTTCTTCAACACCATGGAGCAAAGCCACAGTCCCAGTAAGTCTTAGAGGAGAGAGGGAGGGAGGGAGGAGGCCGAGCAGACGCAGATCGTCCCCGAGGGGGGAGTCAAAGCGTCGGCCATTGTCTCTTCTAACTGTGTGTGAGACTCTCAGACTGATGCACACTGCCATGTGTCTCCCCTCCCTCTGTAGTACACACTGTGCTTCACACAGGACCCTCTCCCCCCCCCCTCCTCCTTTGCACTCTGTAGGTTTGGTTTGCAGAAAGTACTTTGAGATGCACTGACAATGTGTTTTTCAGCCGTCTATTTGAATATGTAATTATTTCCCAGGGGTGAAAAAAAAAATGTTTGTGGATGAATAAACCTGAAAAGACACAAAGAAGCTTGTTTGAAAGAGGAAAAAAACTTTTATATACATATATATACATACAGTATATTACCTCAGGGATGTTTTGGCTACATGTGTAATTAAATATGTGAGAGAACGTCACGTGTTCATGTTGAGCACGGTGTGAACACGCGGCGTGTAAACATTGCTTATTAACGGCTCAGTGAAGACCTGCAGCCTCGCAGGTGTTTGCAATTATTTCCGGCTGATTGGAAGCCGTTAGCTGCCGGTGGAAGTGACGCGGGAGACGCTTGCGTGGCCGCTAACAGTTTAGCGTCGCTAGCGTGCCGGTAACGCAATGCAGGAAATGTGAATCCATAATGAGAGAGGTTTTTTTTGTGTTTTTTTTTCCTCTAATGAGGCTTCGATGAATGTCAACGCTTCCCTCAGACGTCCTGTAAAATGAAGGAAAAAGTCAAAACGAACGTATTTTGTGCTACCTTTGAACACGGTAGCACAGGCGCTAACAGTACAATGCATCACGGTGGCGTCCTGGCGTGGTGCCGCTCTGTCACGACGTCGTTAATCGTTGCTCGTCTCACTCGTGCTGCGCGTCGTCGGGTCAGCGGTGACGTGAGGCCCGTGGACGCGTTGGATCAAAGTCGTCCAGGTACAACAAAGCTAACGGATCCCAAATCAAGCAGCACGTGTCGCTGCCCACGCCGTCCTGAGCGGACGCCTAATCAGGCAACACGAGGGAGAGCGCTCGTGTGGGTGTCACATGGAGGTGGACGAGGGTTTGTTTCTCTTCACAACAGCTTAATCAAGCTGGTGAAAATAGTATGGTTTTGTTATTTATTCGTTTTTCCTTTTCTTTTCTTGTATTTTCATTATCCGTGGGGCCGGTGTTGTTTTCACCTTGTGTGTCTGTGTGTGTGTGTCTGTGTGTCTGTCTGTAGGCGTTGCGGCATCGCCGTGACGTGGCACAGCTTTACAGGTGTGCAGTCGAGATCAAATGAAAAGTAACGGCTGAAGTTTGGAGCCGGGTCCGTCGTTCGTTTCTTTGGTCCCTCGCGCTCTGCTTCATTTTCTCCATCTCCAACTGAGATTTTACTTATTCAGTAGCAATTTCAGTGTCTTTGCGAGCGTTTTTTCTCGAGCCGTGCGATGTCATCTCGAGGTCTTGGAACACCAGACGCACATTTTTTTGTTCTTTCTACATTCCACGTGATTATCCCCGTTGGATCTCAATAATAATGTATCTGTCGCTCTGTTATAAATCCATGCAAGGTCGCATGTAGGAAACACTTGAAACCGGCTGCTGGTGTTAAATTCCTCCCATAAATACATTTTTCATTCGTCTGCTGCGGTTCAGAGAAGAACAACTCCAGCACACTTAGCTTCCCACATTGCTCAGTGGAAAACACTTTGCCTCGCAGCAGCACAACACGCTTCAGTCTCTGCTGCAGGAGCGCACGGCGACTGCCTGCGTTTGCTCGCCCTCATATCCAGCGTGAACTTTCTGATTATGCATCGCAATTTGGATGTACAGGTCATATAATTCTCCGAAGTCTGGCAGCACACTGCAGACTTATAAACTTCTATCACCTAAGTAAAGCTCGCGGGCTGGCTGCCGTCCAAACCCAGAGTTTGGAGCCAAAGAGAGCGAGCTGTGTGTGTGTGTGTGTGTGTGTGTGTGTGTGTTCCTGCTCCACGCTGTACTCCCGCATAGTGCCCTCCATCTTGAAAGTCAAACAAGAACAGGGATTTAAGCAGCAGTTTCCTGTGGAAGTCTCTCCCGTACGTCCTCAACTCCAACTGCTTCTGTTACGTCGTTTGTTCGTGTGCTTTGTGTCATGAATCATGGCTGCCGCCTCCAGTACGCGGCGGCGGCACCGCCGAGCTTTATTGCAGTGGTGCATTACGAAATAAAAGCAAAGATCTCCATTCGAGCAGTTGTTCTGCTGAGTTATGCGGCGGCTGGGATGTCGATGAACAGCTGCGGCCGCTACCGAGCGGCCTGCTGATTATAACCTGGCCGTTCTTACGTCATTACCCTTAAAATAAATACAAAATCGACATGAAATAAACACGTTGAACGATTTAACGTTGGAACCACAGTGTGCAACGTTTCACCTCAAGGCAGCTGGGAAAAAAAGAGGGGGCGATTGTAGGATCCCGCCCCCCCAACACTTGTCACTCACCTTGATGAGCTGTCTACCTTGAAACAGCATCCCACCCGGGGCTAAGATCACTGACATCCTCCCCAAGGTGCCACGGGCGTCTGGGAAGCAGATGCCGAACCGAGGAAGGAGGAAAGTATTTTTTTTTTAAAGCGATGTGCTGGTGTTCAGTGTCGTTTCTGTCTGACGCAAGACGAGCTTCACGCTTTTTGTTTTTTCGCTGCAAATCGCCTCGACGGAGGTGGGGAGGGGGGGGGGGGGGCTGAGCGCCAGACAGGAAGCAGAATGTAAACGTCCCGAACATCATTGAACAGTCAGACGGGGAGCATATACATTTGAATACGCAGGGTCACTTTGAGCTTTGAGGGGCTGAAGATGGAACTGAAGGCTTTTTCTGAATTGACCGAATGTCGTTGTCAAGTGCCTCTTCAGATGAATAAGGACTTTAAACGAAGAAATAGTGTATGAAGCAGGTTGCACTAGCACTAAAACTGATATCTTGAACCAACAAAATGGCGTCATGAAAGGGTTAGTTAGTGTGTAGTCACTAAACACCAACTAACCCTTCCTTGCCGCCATTTTGTTGGTTCAAGATATCCCACTGTAGTGGGTTACGTGTGGGCACGATGGCGTAAGAGACACAACACACGGCATGAAGGTACGCTGTGCGTTTTCATTTTGTGACTCCTACAACGCGTCAGATCGAGACATGTGCTTCGTCCTGAGAGGTCGATATGAGCGATGTCGCGTTGCGGAGCACTCGGTGTGTTTTCTAGCGCAGGAGATGAAGTGTTCGACAGCTTCTGCATCAATTCCATATAAACCTGTGACACCACTTTGGTTCTGTGGAGTTTGAGAACCTCCTGAAGTACTTTGGGACTCTTTGGGAGGTGATGTCATCGTCACAGGGATCATTCGTCTCGGAGGCGCTGGCAGCAGACTTGCCGACGGCAGCCAGCGATGTAATGTGTTGTTTTTTTTTCGGGCTTTCTTCTGATTAAGTTGGTGTTTATGAGGAGCGCTTTATCTTTGTCCATTCATAATTATGGTCTATTCATTCTAAACAAACCAGAAACTTTATGAAAAACCTTTCAGACACGACCTTTATATTCGGCGTGGGCAGACGACCCAATCTCTTCTCAGCGTTTACCGATAGCTCCGAGAAAAACATTCTCCTTTTCATAATTAACAAATTACAAGGAGCTGACTTGAAATGTCCGTTAGCTTGCGGTCGGGTCAAAGCAGAGAAGCAAACAAAAGTTGGTTTTTTATCGAAACGAAAGCCACAGATTATCACTTAAAAAAACCAAAGCTGAACACAGCGGCGTCTGGGTCGAAGTCACAGTGACACACGCCGACGGAAAGGCTCAACTCGCGGTGACAAAACAATAATGGCGGTAATAACCGCGGATCCTCTGAGTCGCCGCACGTCCTCCTCGCCGTGTGCAGAACACGGCTGCAGCAGTGCAGGAAGACGCCTCCAAGCAGCTCCGACTCAAATCTGATGGGACGACGCTCTGCGTGTGAAATCGTTCCTCTGAATCCAAATACCTACCGGCCCGTGAGATGTGTCAGATTAATTGAAGCGTCCGCATGGTTGGAAGCGTTTTAGCGTGAGCGAGCAATGCTGTGGGGATTTCAGTCCGAGTCTTGTTTTTGGAAACCGTCTTTGTGGAAATTAGTTCAGTCCACAGGAGTTTTTTTTTTTTTTTGTGTGTGTGTTGTTTTTACAGGATTCTTTTCCGACTGTTAAACTGTTATTCTGGTAACATCCCACTTGTTTTGATGTAGTTCATGGGAACTGTGAAATCCATCCTGTTCATACTGTGTGTGTGTGTGTGTGTGTGTTTTCTACCGCTCTGTTTGTCTCCTCCTAAGCTGAATTGTGTCTATGTTTTACCTGCTTCTTTATTTCCATATCTTCTCACTTCTTTTGTTCGTTGCAGATTTGCGCAACAAATATGAAATCATGACAAGTGACAGATGAGTGGGAATAATTGTTTTATAATGACTTGTTCTTGCATTATTTATGCCCTTAATAATGAAATAAATGATTTACAACACTACAATTTTAGTTTCCGTGTGATTTCGTGTGAAAGAAGAAACTTTCACGTCCTGATTGAGGTTGAACATTTGCATTCTTGAAGCAGCCGTTTTAAATGTGAACGTGTGCACAGTCCTGATATGCTGTCGACGTGATTAGCTGTCCGCTACGTCCGAGAGGAGGCCCTTTGTCGGCTCTGGAGGACGTTTCACTGAAGTTTCCCACTGACTTATTAAAACTGGACACCAAGCCGTCTGTGAAAGGGCTCCTAGCGTAGCTTCACGTGCCGTGTAATAGCAGGGGGTTGATAATTTAGCATCATCTGTCTGCTATCCACACACTAAATAATCATCTCGTGCCTCCAGGAGCTGGACTTCAATGCCGTCGTTAAAGGGGATACACATTTCATGCTGCGCTCACTTCTGAGTGAAAGTCTCTCTTAAAAGAAAGTAATGATGCACTTCAGATCTATTTTTGCCCCCGAAAAACAGAACTGTTTTACCGTTTTCACGTCAGTTCATTGTAATGTCGAGCTCACAAAAGCAACTGCCTGATGGCATGTATACATTTTTTATTCTGCACAAACCAAACAGAAGTGAACTTTTCGTTTTGTTTCGTACTTTGTCATCTCTTCTAACACGTGTGCTCCGTGAGGCCACGGTCATGGAGGCTACACCTTCCCATTTCCTCGTCTGCCGTCATGTCCTCTGGCTCCTCTGGGAGATCCTGAAGCTTCCAAAAAAGGGCCATGCAACCCCCCTCACAGTCTGACGTGTCCTGATCAGGTGCCCAGACCTCTGGTTCTTGTCACTGCAGAGGTGCAGCCGTGTGTCACCAAACAGGACACACTTCACTCTCCACGGACAAGTCCGAAGCGAACCGCTGCTTCCTGACGGGTCTGCCAGAACTGCTTTCCAATGCCACTCACAGCCAAGAGTTTATTGGACTAACTGAGCCCAAAAGGCCCCTCCTCCAGAGGGTTTTTTTTTTTAGTTGCCATCACAACTGGCACAGATGACCTTTAGACCCTTACTGCAGGTTTTCTGGTATCGGGGACACCTATCGGGAGCACCTCAGGGTCCGTTGCCCAAGTGCTCACTTAAGTCCCCCCTAGACAGAGCCCTGTGAAGGCCCCCCCGACGTCTACGTCACGCAGAGAGTTATTAATGGGCCTTTAGGGGCGTGAACACATGAGCCCTCTCTGACACCTGCTGTCACATTTAGAGGACTCGCTTTTCTGGATGAACTCCAACCGTCATGAGAATCCCCACATCTGGATAGTCTGGCATCGTGACATGAAACTGCGGTTTCTCGATTTTTAAAAAGTAAACGACGAAGTGGGTTTAGCGGCCGGACGAACAATGAGCCAGTCAGGAACAGGGGTATGAAAAAGAAATGTGGGAAATGACCCCGACATCTCTAAAAGGTTCACTCAACGGCCTCTCTTCCATGGTTTGAATGATCGTTCTGACTTTGATATGATCCCCCTTGATTAACAATATAATTTACATCAAGTCCACTTAAAATTACATTATTTTTAAGTTGGTCGCAGGTGATTTGGTTCGTGAAAATAGCTGAACATGGAAATAAAGAGGTGAGGATTCTGTCTATTGTTTCACTTTGTTGGAATTTCTTTAAATAATCGTGTTTGCTCTCTTTGGTCTTTGAACAAATCCTTTATTTTTGTTGTAGGCATCCCAGCAGAGCTGATGTGAGACATCCCCATATTCTTGTTGATGTTTCGGTTGGTTTTATAACAGCTTTCTTCAAGTCATCCATTAAATCCAGTCGCCCCTACTGAATTGTAAATCTTTTTCAAAGCTCCACTGTTTCGCAACCGACTCTGCAGTTCTCTTTGCCGTCTTTTAACTCTCAACGTTCCCTCTTAGATAGCCCCATTACAGATAAAACATTGTAAAACGCCCTCTGGTGCCCCCAACCTAGATGAAACATGATAAAAGGTCCTCTAGGGTTCCCCAACTTAGATAAAACGTTTTAAAATACCCTCTAGGGTGCCCCCAACTTCAATAAAACATGATGAAATGCCATCTAGGGTGCCTTTCCAGTGGAGAAAACAAGATAAAGTTCCCTTTTAGATACTCCGACTCAAGATAAAACATGATGAAGTTCCCTTTTAGATACTCCGACTCAAGATAAAACATGATGAAGTTCATTTTTAGATACTCCCACTCAAGATAAAACATGATGAAGTTCCCTTTTAGATGCTACCACTGGACATAAAACAATATAATGTTACTTCTAGGGTGCCCTTCCAGTGGAAGGACCATGATGAAGTGCCCTCTTATGTCCCCACTGAAAACTAACTGTGGTGCCCTAACTAAGATGAAACATGATGAAATGCCCTCCAGGGTGCCTTCAGTGGAGAAAACACACGATCCAATTCTTAAACATCTTTTAACTCTTTGTCTTGGATGCCCTTACAGAAGAGAAAACATGTTAAAGTACCTTTCTAGTGGCGAAAACAAGGTGCTGTGCCCTAATTTGTGCACTTCTAGTGGCGAAAACAAGGTGCTGTGCCTTAATTTGTGCACTTCTAGTGGAGAAAACAAGGTGCTGTGCCCTAATCGGTGCCCTTCCAGTGGAGAAAACAAGGTGCTGTGCATTAATCGGTGCCCTTCCAGTGGAGAAAACAAGGTGCAGTGCACTAATTTGTGCACTTCTAGTGGAGAAAACAAGGTGCAGTGCAGTAATCGGTGCCCTTCTAGTGGCAAAAACAAGGTGCAGTGCACTAATTTGTGCCCTTCTGGTAAAGAAAACAAGGTGCAGTGCACTAATCTGTGCCCTTCCAGTGGAGAAAACAAGGTGCAGTGCACTAATTTGTGCCCTTCTAGTAGAGAAAACAAGGTGCAGTGCACTAATCGGTGCCCTTCTAGTGGAGAAAACAAGGTGCAGTGTGAGTACATGCTGGACAACTTGCCTTAGTTTTTGGCCTCTGCCCCTAAAACAGTCCAGAGACTCCGCCTCCTCATGCTGTTGGGCAACATACATGAAGCATGACGACTTGTTTGTGCTCCTCATTTTCCGTCCGTGTGAAGTAAGGACGAACTGTGGCCGGCCGTCCAGCAGAAAACCGAACTAATTACCGGAGTGGAGCAGCTGGAGGAGTAAATGCGTTCGCCTCCGAGTCGGAGCTTTCCCTGTGAAAGCGACCTCACCTCGGCTCCACTCGCTTGATGCTCCAGGAGTTGTCTGCTAAGTGGCAGATGGCGGCGAGCCAAAGAGGTTACTGCAAGTTTAGAGCTGGCTCCCTCCTGAAAACACAGCCACTGCAGGAGCTATTGATTGACACCCGACTCACTGTGTGGCTGCAGACGCTGCCAGGGTTCCCCTCCTCCACCCTCACTGCATCTCCACCACACTTTGTGTTCCAGGCTACTGGATCCAGCTCGCTAAAGCTCTCTGTTGCTCATCAGCCCGGAGGGGAACACTCGCTGTTTGCATAAAATTACAACTGGCTTGACATACACGGCAGTGAAGCTGCGCGTTAACCCGTCGTCAACCACGTTTTTACACTTTTATTGGTATGTTGGGTTAGATTGCGTGTTCGAGTTACAGCAAAACATGGAGGAGGATCTGACCTGAGTTTGTTTTTATATTTTACTCCACTTAAAATGTCGAGATGTGTTGCGAACACTTTCACTTTACTCATAATGACTCAGCACTCAGAGAGTGTGTCTCTCTTGAGAAGTTTTAGGAGAGAAATGTGACAGTCGGCAATCGCATTAACATTTAAGCCGTTGGTATAGAAGGAGTGTACAGGATGAAGGGGGATTTATTGGCAGAAATAGAATATAATTATAATAATATATGTTTTCATGAGTGTATAATCACATCAGACGAAGAATCGTTGTGTTTTTGTGAGCTTCTAATGAGCCTTTTTGTATCCACATTAAGGAGCAAGTCCTCTTCAAGATGGCCGCCATGTTTCTACGGTAGCCCAGAACGGACAAACCAAACACACTGCTCCTTTTAAGAAGTGGAGGTACAAAGTTAGCATTAGTTAGCTTCCATAGAAAATGCCTTTTCGGTGTTTGTTTACTTGCAGACTTACAGACATCTGCTGCAGAAGGTTTGCTTCATACCGAGCAGCGATGATTAAATATCAAGGCAAAGCATTCATTAGTTATTACTCCGGCAGGTTGCCATGTGAGAGAAAAGTCGATTGTAATCCAGAGATGCAGTTGGAGGTCGGTCACGGTGGAGTCGCTCCGTCATTAAAGGACTGCTGCTTCATCCGTGACCCAGCAGGAAGTCAATAGAACTGTTTCTCAAAGTTTTTTTCGGTCCTTTTGAGTCACAAGAGCCTGAAACCCTTAAACACCGAGGCGGCACATTTTGAATCCGAGAGGTTTCTTTCCCAGATAAACTACCTGATGGAAAATACCCAGAGAGCTCAGCACCTGGCTGTGATCGATCAAACTACTGATCGACAACCATGTCGACCTCCTGCAGAGTCAACTTGTGCCCTCAAGTTTTATAACTTTTTACACTTATTAGTCTAAATATAACGGACTATCTTTGCACATCTCTGCAGTTCTGAGGTCTTTGCGTTGGCTGTGAAACACAGAATTGACTTTAAAATCCTGCTGCTGGTTCATAAAACACTGAATGGTTTCAGGGTTTAAATATGTTTGTGATCTGCTGCTTAATTATGAGCCATAAGGCCGTCTGCTTTCACACATCTGGAACAAGCTCCCTGAAAGCTGCCGGTCTGCTGAGAGCCTCGAGCTGCTTTACATCCAGATTACAGACTTTTCTGTTCGCTCTTGTCTTTAATTGAACCAGATTCAATTTCTGCATCTCACAACTGCATTTTATGTCTTGCTTCTTGACTGTTTTTGATGTTGATGAATGTTCTTAATTGTTCTTTGCATCTAGTTTTCTTCTGCATGATGTTTAGATGGTTTCATGTGAAGCATTTTGAATCGCCTCGTCGTTTACACAAATCAACTCGTCTTGCCTTATCAATTAAACATCCTGATTGGAAAAGCGAGACGTTAGACTGTATCATCCGAGCTGTATTTTTCAGAGTTTTCTAACATTTTCATAAACAAAATTATTGATTTCATCTCTTATTATTTAAAGAAAATATGAATTGACGCCTTAGAAATCGTGAAAACTGAACAAATTCCTTCCTGTGACGAACAAACCTCTGAAGCAACCTGAGAAGTTCTTGGTCCTGATAAAAAGACTGTGTGTGTGTGTGTGTGTGTGTGTGTGTGTGTGTGTGTGTGTGTGTGTGTGTGTGTGTGTGTGCACACTGGGTTTCAGCACTAAGGTGATTTAAGGGCTTTGGATTGTGATTCCAAGCACATTAAGCTACAAATGTCTGTAAATAATGTGAAACCCCAGCACACACACACACACACACGCACACACACACACACACACACACACACACACACACACACACACAGTTCTGCTGCTCAACAGGCGATGGAGCCTTTTTGTAGTTTTTGGTCTCTTTTCTTTTCCCCGTGTTGCTCATTGTGCATTCGGTCGTAACGACGGCTCTCAGGCTGTTGCTCCTGCAGAGCAAAAAAAAAGAAAATCAGAATCTTTCAAACTCTTCAAAGAAAGTACAAAGGAGAGAATCAAGCTCTTCAGAAGTTGGCACGAGTGGGTTTTAATGGCTTGGACGCTCATACGTAGGTAATGAACCGCGTTTTTGTCAGGAAAGGCCCAGCGTTGGCTTTTTAAAGCCACTGGAGCTTTTCCAGACACAACTTTCTCTGGCAGCTGCACACCGACAAATGGAAATGTGTCTAATGAAAGGCTTTTAGAGGTTATTGATTTTTTTCTTTCTTTTTCTTTTTTTCCCTCCATAAGTTCGGCTCCACAACTTTGTCCTTGACATACATTCGGTCAAGTATGCAGATGGAGAAAAACAATGTGAGGCCAGGTGTGTGTCTGGCTTCCTCTCTGCAGCGCGACTGTGTTTTTCTTCCGTCTACACGATACGGCATTTTAAAAGTTATTATGCTTGTTCCTGAGCCAACCGACTCGAGTCTCAAGGAGCGCCAAAGACACTTTTGAACGTCCTTCCTCGCCTCGGGGCTCCCGTCAGCTCATCCCCGGCCGTACGCTCCTGTCCATGCACATCACTCATCCCGATATCTGCAGTGTAATCACTTTTGCAGAATCCCTTGCTTTAGATTCCTCAGAGTGAGGATCATAAAGATGCAAGTCAGCAATTTTTCTTTATTTTTTTACTTTGTGTGACCAGAGCTGGAGGCTGTCATTACACTAATGCAGCACTGCCATCCAACAAAGGATCAGCCGCCACGGGGGGAAAAAAAACACTCCTGAACCGCAGACACAAAGATCTTAAGATAATCGACTGCCCTACATAACAACATGACATGGATTCTCTTTTTTATTTTTTTTAAACGTGTCGTTACTGATCAGCGTTCCTCTGGAGCAGCGGGAGTTTTTTATATCGCACAAAGCAGCTGAGCCGCCGTCAAAGGCACCGCTCATACACGAGAGCAGTGGTTCTCAAACTGTGGGGTGCGACCCTCTAGTGGGGCGCGGAGGTATTGCAGGTGGGGCGCGGGGGAGATGCAGATTTTTATTTTTAAGAATCCTTTATTAATCCCACAGTGAGGGAGTTATTCCATCCATCATCCTTAGTAATGAAGGAGCTTTGTGCTGCTGTGAAGCTCTGGGGCTTCAGTGCCTTGCTCAAGGACACTTCAACAAGAAACTATGGGGGAGAAAACAGGGATCCATCCGGATTCCTTGGTAATCTTTTTTGCCAAATATGAGTCATTTTTTGCACATATAAAACTTTATTTGCATTGTTTTAACAACGTGATTGCACATGTTATTAGTTTTTGTCAGATGGAGCAATCTGGTTTACTTGAAAGGGATTTACTTTTCTTTTTTTTAAATCTTTTTTTTTTTAAAGCACGGGTGGAGGAATCTCAAAAAGTTGCTCTAGAGGAATCAACCTGGTGACCTTTGATTTCCATGAAAAGCCCCTTGAGCTGTTTTTCCCCTACATCTCCTCCTCATAGCGCCAGAAGACGCCGTGTGGACTCAAACCAGTCTGTCATGTAATAGTAAAACATGGTGTTGTAATGTTGAAGATGGAGTCTAAACTGATGGAGATGGTTGAACCAGATGGCGGAGGGGGAAGGAGATCAGAGGCCTGTTTTCCTTACTTGTGTGTATGCAACATACATACAAAAGGAACATGTCACTTCTTTGATCTTAAGGACTGAGGGACGAGAGGTCGAGCACATGCCATGACTCAGCGTTTTCCTCTGTCACTATGGCTTAGAGGCGTAACACTCGTCATGTATAAAGTAAGGTCGTGACTGTTGTTTCATTGACTCTTGTGTCACAGACACTGAGTCGCGGCTGCAAACTTTTCCGTCTTGCAAGATTAAACAAAAGACAACTCTGATTCAGAGACTCCATTTTACTTTTACTTGAATGGACTTTGTCGTCTCATAACCGGTGCCTGGTGGAGCAGATATTCACACACAGCAACACAGTAAACGTGAGCACGAGAGTCTTTTAGTGAGATATATATATATATATATATATATATATATATATATATATATATATATATATCTTTTGGGGTGTTGCTGTGATGTGAAAACAATTAGATTTGTGGCTCGGCACTTGAGGGAGCAATGGAACGTTCTGAGCAGATAAATTATATTTTGTGCTGAACTTTCCGTGGCGAGAAGAACAGTTTAAAACGCCGCAATTTTAAAACGATGAATAAAAAGACGAGGTGATTAGTTTGTTTTGTCTCAATCTTCTCGTGGGATTATTGGATTTCTAGGGAAGCAGCGAAGCACTGAGACGAACGCCGCAGCCGCATAATAATTGTTTCTTTTTACAATTTCGGGTTACAAACCGAGTGTACGTTTTATAAAAGTCAGTTTTTAACTCTCATAGCGACCTTAGCTTCCTCTGGCGTCCCGTGAGAGGTCGTCTCCACATTCCTACAGGGTCCTCATTGTGAGGGACGGCTGTATTTAATCCATAGAAAACTGTAGAACCAATTTTTATCTCCAGACCTCCTTTTCTCCTGTTTGAGTCGTCGTAGGAACCCAAAATTAATTCCAATACTTGTGTTTATTGTATGTATTTGTTCAGCAATGTCTTGGGGGAAAAAAATGTATATCTGCAAAAAAAAAAAAAACACTTTTAAAAGATATTTTGATCGTAACTATGAACATCCAGCATATGAGCCAGATTCCCCAAAAATGCCTCCTGGAGCGTCAATAAGACATATTTTTGGAAAGATTAGGACATAAAGAATAAGAATCTGCAACAAAAATCACAATAAAACAAAGTCTTGGCCTGTTAGGAAGGAGTTTTAGTCAAAAAACTGTGTCGTTCGGTTAAGAAATGGAAATATCATGTATTTTATGCCAAAAGATTCTCTGAATGGGGCATGCTGGGACTTAAAATTGGCGCTGGAGGATTTCCACACGGTTTCCAAAAAGTTCATTAACTAGTAAATAGTTACTAAGACATGTTATTCAAATTATTTTGTAGCATTAGTGCCCAATAAAAGCATATCAAGTGTGGAGCTCTAAGTTGCGTTAGCTAGCTGTTGCGTTAGCTAGCTGTTGCGTGAGCTAGCTGTTGCGTTAGCTAGCTGACTAACAGGCTAAAGGCCAATAAACATGACCAGTGAAACTTTTACTGAAGTAAAATAGCAACATCACAATGTAAAATACTCCTTTATAAAATAAATACACAAGTATTATGAGTAAAAGTAATTTTAAAAAACTAATTGAAAATAACTCGGTGCCAGACCAATTACCCCGCGAGTGCTTCTCCATTATGTGATTGGGTTATTATTACTAATGCGTTCATATACTGACATAATTTGACTGTAATAGTTTGTCATGGTGAAAGTGGTTATTATTTTTGCTTCATTATAAAGTATTTGAGGAGTTTCATTGACACACAATGAATCATATTTCACAAGCTTCGAAATTGCTTTGAAAGTGATTAAATCTAAACGAGTCAAATAACTAAAAGAAATAAATGTAGTGGAATAAAAAAACTATGGTTCCTTCTGAATTGTAGTAGAAGTATTAAAAGGGAAGAAATGGACTTTCTCAAGTGAACGACTTCAGTAATTGTACTCATTCGGTGTAATCACCATCGATTCTGCTGAAATGAGCTGTAACACGGATCCTATCTGATGATGAGCAGACGAGTGTTTGTTGAAATTGAACCATTCTTCACGCGATGAGAACTCCAACATGTGACCGATGTTCTCGCAAACGACCTTTTAACTCGAAACGTCCCGAAGAAATGAAATGCCCCTGAAAGCCACGAGTCTGCTGCGAAGGCAGTGAAGACCGCGTGAAGGGGAAAGTGGCATAATTAACCGATATAGTGCCGCGAGATGAAACGTTGCAGTGCTGTGAACGCTGATCCACAGAGGAGCCTGAACGCCTCTTCCTGCTTCACGAAATCGCTCCATTTCTGTGGAGTAAAATCCGCCAAAGACACAGTCGGTTTCCGCAGGAAATGTCTCAGGAAATGTCCGCCGGGAGTCTCTTGAAGACGTAATCAGCGATGCGTCTCCATCATCGGTGTTTGTGCACGATTTGTCTTCAATTCTGGAAATCTTTTCAATTATTCCACGTGCAAGCAGACCTCGTGCGTCCTGAAACAACAACATGAAGTCCCTCGCTGTGCGTCGCTTTAGCCAGAAAACCAAAATGTCAGACACGCCAACAACTTTCCAGTGCAAACAAAGCCCGTGCTGAAGTTCCAGTGGTTCAATGAAGACGAGCTCAGCACCAATCAGACTGAAGCCTCATACCACTGTGTAAATTCTAGGTTTATTAATACCACATTAACTCACCTGAAGATAACATTGACAGGCAGCCGACTCAAACCAAACTATGCCTCACAATCCTTTTTGCGACGCTAGATATTAAATGTCAGGCCGATATTGGTGAGTAGCGAGCAGCGTGCAGGGTTAAAATAAATATGTACCGGGAAGCAGAATTGCCTTCTTCACTGCTCCCGCTTCCCTGGAGGGTGATCTTTACCAAACATGACATTTAACTTTACTCCACCGGTGTTCAGAGCAAAGAAAGAAGGCCGGAAAAAAAACAATTTTTTTCGGATGCTTTCTGTAAAGGTTGAGGCCAATGTGTCTGTCCCCGCTGACAGATGTGGTTCTTCAAGTGGATTAAAAAGCAACGTCCCGCCCCAACGAAGCCCTTACAGCCTGGTGGGATTCTGCTGAGCGGGCGTCTGTCTGCAGGTCGACGCGCCGCCGCTGGCAGAGACGCGAAGGGTCTGAACCCAAACTCTTGTTCCCTTGTTCTGGTTTCCTGTCGGTGGGCGGAGCTCTTCCTCCAGACACTCCTCCTTCTAAACTTTCAGGACACCATCTCCCTGAAGACTTCTTATAGCTCCTCTTGCCGGTTGCTTCATCGTAGGTTATAGCTGTACTTTTTTTTTTTTTTTTTTTTACTGGCATGAAATCTTTTAGATGAAAGAGGTGAGCAGGTTTTTTTTTTCTTATTCTGTCCTTTATTCATCTCTGGCACTCAAAGCCCAACTTAAGTAGCGAGAGAGCGAGGAAAGCATCATCTCGCGGTTTGAAAAGGATAAGAGGGGGATTATTACACTCAGCCAGTGCAGCGCTGCTTAAAAGTGTCCTTCGCAAAGTGCTCCTGAACAGACATTTGGCCATGGATGCTCATTTGAGGGCTGTAATTTGACTGAAAATGGACCATTTCAATTTGATTTACCACTGAGCGGTGTTGTCTGAAGCCGGGCTCGTAATCACGACAGACAAATCTACCTTTTGATTCTTCTTCTGTCACTCTTCTAGCTGTTAAGTTAAATTATAAACAGTGAGCTGGGGGATGTTGTGAAGGATCCGTGCCGTGAGCTGACGGGCTTATTTGTGTGCGGTGGAGTTATTACATCAATTCAAGTCACATCAAATGAGGCAATAAGGGAAGCAGTGCTGCGCAGTTCACATTTTTTAAATTAGGCCCAGCTTCAGCCGGTCTCATATCAGGATACATCTAATGGTGCATTCAAATACCCTTCAAAAATAAGGTTTTTTTTTCTATCATCACTCCTCCTGCTACTTTAAAACAAATTATCCGCGGTGCATTCAGGCTCACGCTGTCCCTCCGCTCCCTCCCACACACATTATCATCAGTAGCAGTCGTATCAATCTCACGGACGGACATTCAACAGTTTCCACGTCATCTGATGAGCGCAGAAGACAATGCAGATTGTTGCCAGTTGTCTTGGTGACCACACACACGTCAGCGAGGCCTCAGAGACGCTGCTCGCCGGGGAGGAGAGAGAGAGGACGGCTGGCTAGTCGGCTTGGTCGCTCGCCCGCCGCTTGGTTTATTCTCTGGAGTCAGAGTAGCATTAAAGCAACGCTCCAACGGTTCAGTGCTGCAGAAAATGAGCTAACAAAGTTGTCTCTAGACTGGAGATAGCGGTGTGTTTTCCTCTGCTGTGACAAGAGTGAGTGGATGGAGCACTAAGTTGTTATTTTAATAATTTACTTTCTATGCTTCGTAACGCTGCTGTAAACTTCAAACCTCGGTGAGGTTTAGTTTCTTACGGCTAACTTACGTTAGCGGCAAAGATGCTCATAAAAATGGCCGCTGCTCTGTATACTTTATTTCTCTGTATGTGCATATCTTTGATCTGTAGAATCATTATGACAAAGCTGGACCTGTAAGTCACACTTCATCAATGTCACACTTACAAAAGGTTTTTTCTTTACTGGTCATGAGAAGCGATGACGACAGTGAGGCCTTCATCATGTCCTCTGAAGCAGGAACGCTGCAAAGTCTGAATACAATGAACGTTTTGTGGAAAATTGTATTAACTTCAATTTTGAATGCTCCTTTTTAATTGCATAATGAAAACAAAATAATAAACGCAGTGTTCCTTTTAAAAGTGCTCTTTAAAGTGTTAATGCTAATATTATAGCACAAAAGATGTGTTGCAGGTGTTTTCCTCTATGACGACGATCACACAACAAGTTGCTCCAGAAAGGTTAAATCCATTAACTCCACAGCTCGCTAGACATTTGGAAGAAGTCTGTTGAAACCTTGAAAATCAAGTTTCAGCGACAGGATTTCCACAAAGCTCTGGCTGCGGCTTCATGACGTCAGATGAGGTTAAATACACGTTTTATTCACACAAGTAGAAATGTCAACAGCAAACATTCAAAACACAAACTCTGCTCTTTTTTTGTTGTTGTTATATAGCAAGCTGTTGCGTTCAGGGGCCTGGATTTGCCTGCACTGTCTGGGGCCATGATCCCTCATCTGTGCGCCTGGAGCCTCCACGAGGATGTAAGAAAACACCAGAATGAGAAGAAAAGCCGAGTGAATCCACTGCTGCTGCACTTATGTGTAACTTACTGCTCTTGTCTGAGGGGGAAGAAGAAGAATGAGGAGAAGAAGAAGTGTTCAAGCACAAAGTCATTGATTGTCCCAGCGGAGGAGAGACGCTATGTGTTGCATGCCTCAGCGGGGAAAATGTCCTCGTACGCGGGGGGCAGCTCGCTGGGCAGCGGGAAGGAGAACGGGAAGCAGTGATTGAGCTCCGGGTCCGTGGGCGAGTAGCCCGGCAGCTCGATGGACGGGTGTCCCCCGCACTGCACCTCTGCCCCTGTCTCGTCCAGCACGTTAAAAACACCCAGGTTGATGTAAGACACCGGCTGGAAGTCCCCGGAGCAGTCCCGCTCCTCGCTGAAGAGGATGCCCGCGGCGCGCTGCCTCTGCGCCCGCCGGCTCCTGGAGAACTGCGCGGCTTTGTACCGCTTGATGACCACCAGGTTGAGCAGCCCGAGGAGGCACTCCAAGGTGCTGAGCACCGTGGACACCACCAGACTCCGCTGGTACTCCCTCAGCTGCTCGCAGGCGAGGCTCGCCACCCCCGCCGAGTGGAAGCAGTAGTGCGTGTACTTCCTCTCCACCAGGGAAGCCGTGTCCCCGTCCACCACCGCGCCGGAGAAGGCGGTGAGGACCCCGAGCAGGAACACCACGACCCCGAGGAGGAAGAAATTCCTGCAGCCGGGCTTCTCCATGCAGAAGAGCAGCGCGGAGCCCAGCAGCGCCTGCCCGATGCCCAGGAGCAAGCCCGAGTAGAAAGCCCCGGCCGCGCCGCCGAGGTGGAAATGCGCTCTCACGGTGGATCCCAGCGAGACGCATCGTAATCCAACGACAACTTCGCTGAGGGCGCACACGAAGAGGAGGGTGCTGGAGAAGACGGTGCACAGTCCTTTCCCACTCCACTTCATTATATTCCACCTCTGCCGCGCTCGGTCCCTCTCCGCCCTTCTTCTTCATCCTCCTTCGTCTCCTCTGGATGCGCTCTCGCGTTGGGACATCGTCTGCTGCCCCGGCGACTCCTCCGGTTCAGAGCGGGCGCTCCTCGCCGCTGTGGCGTCTCTCTCTCATCCCCGCCGCTTTACGGGAATATATAAATAACTAATGGCGCGAGCGCGCTGCTATCGTGCACTTATCGGTAATCCATACGCGATGGCAATGATCACTTTACCTCCCAGATCACCTAACCGCCCATCAGACTCTCGAGGCACTCTCCTGACCAAAAGTTTTTTCCTCCACCCCCCCTCTTCCTCCTTCTCCTCCTCCTCCTCCATCCTCCATCCTTCCTCCCCACACATCCCCGTACCCTCCTCCCGGAGAGAGAGAGAGAGCCTCATCCGCAGTCCGCCGAGTCGTCACATTGAATGCTGTGTGGCGTAAAGAGAGGAGGAGGCGGCGGCTCGAGGCTGGAGGATGCTCGAGGGTCCCGTGGACCAATGACCGATGACCCCTCCGGGCCCCTCCAATCACCTCAACGCCCCCCACAGTGTGTCCGAGGGGCCCCGTGGTGGAGGCTTCACGGCGGAGGAGGTGTTTAAATGTTAAAATGTAAACAACCTTTTTTTTTTGGTCAGTTATGGAGAAAACAACAGACATCACTGGCTTTCAGGAACATTAATTTCTCTACAACCCCTTTCAAAGCCCCACAGCAATGTGAAGTGGGTTTGGTAGCAGTAGCTGCGAGTCAATGAACTTAATTAGCACTGCTGCTAAACTGTTTTCCTGCCAGTAAAAGCTGGACATACTGAGTTTTTTTTGTCTTGAAACTCATTTTTTTATTGACAATATATGCCACCGTGATGTGTCAGCGTCATCCCGGGCCGATAATGTTCTCATGGATTGTTGCTTGTCCGGTGAACCTTTCTGGAAATCAGAAACAAAAAGCATAAATAATAGAGCAGCGCGCTGTCCGTGGTGCTGAAATATAAAGCCAGATGGCAGCTGCATGGACTCCTCTACATCTTTCTGCTCTCAGACAACCTCCCCGGAAAAACACACCGTACAGAACAACGAAAGACATCGCTCACGGATTGAATTACCTGCGTTGTGCATGTGGGGATGTAACTATATAAGTAAATGACCTTGGTGTTTGCGGCGGGGGTCATGTGACACAGACAATCAGAGAGAAACGTGGAGAGGAGAAGAGGCGAAAGAGAGAAGATTACTGTGAGATCTCTGTCACAAAAACAAGTGAAGGACACGTGGTGTGAAGTGCAGTGATGCCTCCGACACGCTGGCTGAAGGAAGTCCATGCTTGTGTTGTGCTTATGTTCATCTTTTGTATTAACTTCATGCTGGATGAGGAGCACAGAGATGAAAGCTTAAGCAGCGCTCTGAGCTAAATGCTAACATCAGGAGGCTCACAATGCTAATGGTTACCATGCGGACATCAATACAACATGGATGTAATGAAGTAATTACATGTTGAAAAGGTAAAAGGAATGAAGTGCACATTAACTAGTAAGCAAAGTCATTTATTAATCCTCCTCTAGAGACCATGTCCGTCCAAAAATGCGCTTTGGCAATCCCTCCAACATTAATACAAATTACAAAATGAGTTTTCCGAAAGCGAGACGCCTCAGAAGGCAGACGACCACCTGAGAAAAGTTCAAGGGTGTTTATGTCCAGTGATCGCTTTGGTGTGACCGCGTTGTTGCAGCTCGTTGTTTGTTTTTTTTAAATTTGTTTCCAATGAATTGACTCTGGACACGGAAAAACTTTCAGAGGACAAGCGGCACTTTCTGACTTGATTAAACAAATGTTGGACGGGCAGCAGGTGAGAGAATAACACCGGGGAGAGTCCTCGGCCATTCATCACAATGAGCCACCTCATTGATTGTACCAGTACAGCTGCCAGTAAGTGTGTGTGCGTGTGCGTGTGTGTGTGTGTGTGTGTGAGAGAGAGCAGGACTCTAATTAGGTCATTGCTACTTTGCATAGGTTTGCAGTTAGAGAAGGTGCTTTGAACGATGTGTTGATGATCTGCTGAGTGGTTGATGGATTGGCAGTGCTGCTTGTTGGCTGTGTGTGTGTGTGTGTGTGTGTGTGTGTGTGTGTGTGTGTGTGTGTGTGTGAGAGAGAGAGTCTGGCAGCACTGAGGATGTCGACGCCATCAAACAGCAACGGTGAGGCGGCCTGGACCCTCGGCCTCACATCTTTTGATCCAGACGCACCAAGAAAACAGGAGCAGAGCTCCCGGTCCCGGCCTTCTGTTACAGTATTGTATAACGTCCACACACTTGTGCTGATCAGCAGATTCAACCCGATCCTCACATTTGTTGTTCCATATTGTGGGCGTTTGCGAAGCCTTCTGAGACTGTAACTGTGATTAAGAGCTATACAAATAAACCTGCACCGGGCCAGCTCGCGGAAAGGTTTCAGCTAACACGCCGTGGGAGCAGGCGGGAGGCACCAAGGCATTTGGATCTCGTATCGAGGGGAAAAACTACTGAATTCAGTTGTGCGGCAGATATTTGATGAAGCAGAAGTTGTCAGCGGCGTTTCTTCAGGGCACAAGGAGAGACCTGCTCACCTCCATGACACCCACACTTCACCTGTCGTGCTCACAGACCTGGCAGCTGCTGCAAACTGAAGAGCAACGTAATTCCCATCCTAATAGGTGAGATATCACACACACACACACACACACACACACACACACACACACACACACACACACACACACACACACACACACACACACACACACACAATGTGCTCTGCTCTGAATGCTAACCTATTCAGAGCTCTCCCATTCAGGTGAAATCACCCTTTCTTCTTCAAGAGCAGCTTTAAAAAAAAGAAAGGATTAAATCATTGTGTGTGTGTGTGTGTGTGTGTGTGTGTGTGTGTGTGTGTGTGTGTGTGTGTGTGTGTGTGTGTGTGTGTGTGTGTGTGTGTGTGTGTGTGTGTGTGTGTTTAGGACCTACTGCCTTCATCTGTGCCAAGCATCAGCTGGGAGGGGACCGCTTCGGCATCGGAGATGCAGTTTTACGGCAGCAGCAGCTACGACAGCGGTGACAGGTCGGCCTGTAAAACTCTGTGTTAGCCCGTAAATATTAATGAACCTTAAGCAGCCTCCACTGTTGTTGGCTGGAACCGGGAGGCACTCACACTTTGTTTATCTCAAAGAGAAACGGACTGTGAACTGTGCGATCCATACGGAGGCGGAGGACCTGTCCAGTAGGAAAAGACGAGCAACGGGACTGTCAACCGAGCAGGAAAATAAGGAGCAAGGTGGTGAAAGGGCCACAGAGTATTATTTAAAACTACAGTCAATGTTTAGTTGTGACAAACTTCTCCACAAAAAAAAAATCACTTCTCTTTGCAGTTCCCCTTCAGTGCTGCAAAGGTTTTTTTCAGTCTCTTTTTAGCGAACAGGTTGCTGCTTTCAGCGAAGATGCTCCAAAAGATGAAGGAAGTGCAAACAGAAACATGAAGAAAGCCAGCGACAGTGAGGTGTTTCTTTCTGAGCAGCAGGAGACCAAACCAGAACCACAAGGAGTGCAAAATGGACGTGAATGTGTCAGATGTGCCAAAAACAGAACTGGATGTGAATGTTTCTCTGTCTGCTGAAGGAGAGCAGCTGTTTCCTAGCAGTGTTATTATATATTGCTAGCATTGTATTTGATGTTTTTGTTGTGTTTTGAGCTCACTCTGCTGCCCCCAAGTGGCCGAGTGGCTTCATTGGAGCTAAATGTAAAGATTTTAGAGCAGTAATGTAAACGCAAACAGCTGTTTGACGTGTAAAGACACAGTGGAGCGACGTCTACCTGAGCAGAGGATGATGTTGCATTCCCGACTGAGAGATTTAAAGGTTTTGTTAGTCAGTTAATTCCCTTCTCTGGAGTTTTGAAGCCTTTAAGTGTCTTCATGAAGGAAGTTGCTAACAAGTGGTTAAACGGCATCACGACTTGTTCGACGCTCGTGCGATTTTAAGGTCATTCGTTGTTAGTGTTTGATTTAAACTTCTGTCAATTCTCTGCAATAATCCCAAGATGTCCTTCAATAATCCCATTGTGTTTTTGTTGAGGGAATTAGTGCGATGCTAACTAAGTCTTCTCTGCACTACACTTCATATATCTGGAGGTTTCCCTTGAACAGCTACTGTTTGACTAATTATGAAAAATAAATTGTCCTGCTCTTTGAACAATGAAGGAATTACAGTTTGTAGGAAATAAATCAATCTTTGTAGATTTGTTTTAACAGAAAAAAACACTTTAATACTGAAGCAAAGTATTGGACTCAGTCTGAAACTGAACACCTTCACTGTTGACGCTGTCGCCTCGTGACCTCAATCAAAAGGTCAACGTGACTTTAAACTCTTTCCCCGGTCATTTTAATTTCCACTATATCTAAAAATGGACTTAATCGCTCAACTATGAATATTTTCAATTGGTTTCCACGGAGCGACTTTTAATCAAAGAACTTCTGGTCGACCATATTTTTTTAAAGAGTAAAAGGGCACAAAGATTAACAACAGGAAAAGTGGGAGCGAGGTCTGATGTTTCTGTTCCTTCAACATCCCACTCGGTCCACGTTGTTATTTAAAAACCAAACTGAAGTCGGTTATTAATCATCCTTCAGGCTTTGAGTACAAACCTCTCACATTCAGCGTCACTGGGATGCTTCTACATCACCGTAAAGGTCGAGTTACAAGCCGCTACTATCTTTTTTGCTAGCTCCCCCGCTCTAGCCAGCGAGCCCTGCTGCTAGCTCTCCTGCTAGCTCTCCTGCTAGCTCTCCTGCTAGCTCTCTGATAGCTCTCAGCTAGCTCCCCGAAAACCACCGAAGGTTAGCAGGACCAGCCCCAACTCGACGCCCGACGCGGGCAGTAGCAGCAGCAGAGCTAGCAGCAGAGCTAGCAACAGAGCTAGCAACAGAGCTAGCAACAGAGCTAGCTTGCTACAGTGGGGACACACACCTAAGCTAGCAGCGGCTTGTAACCCGACTTTTACGCTACATTACGTTTCACTTAGCTGACGCTTTCAGCCGTGAGTACAAACTCAGAACAACAAGAATCAAACTAGAAAATTTCGCAAGAAATTTTGAAAGTGTGGCTACTACTGCCGTAAGACGTCGCAATATATAGCTTTTGTTTCTGACGCCCGTCTCTCCTCCAAAGCACTTGAGTTGGTTTGTGTGTTAAACTGATTGGCTGATATGAAGCACCTGTGTGCTGCCGTCGTCATGGTGACCAAGTGAGCGCCAGCAGACTGATTAGAGGCAGACTGGACTGTGGACTTAAGGAAATAAACTACTGAACGTCCTGAACACACACAAACGTATATGAAATATCATATGACCTTATTAATGATCACAGTGTTGACAACTACACAATATAAAACACACGTAAACGTCTTTGTGTGTGTGTGTTTGTGTGTGTGTTTGTGTGTGTGTGTTTGTGTGTCTGTTTGTGTGTGTTTGTGTATGTGTTTGTTTGTTTGTGTGTGTGTATGTGTGTCTGTGTGTGTGAGACAAACAGACAGAGAGACAGAAGTCATCTGTGTTGTGTGTGCGTGTGTAAGTGTCTGTGTGTCTGTTAAACTGCCCTAACGAGAACACCTGTGGGTCGTTAGATCAAAGGTTGCCATGGTGATGACTTCAAAGGGACTTCCTTACGCTGAGCTTAATAGACCTAAATACTGTGGAACTCCTTTCAAACTATTTAAAAAAATGGTACTTTAAAAGCCACTATTGCTTCGATATCGCATATTGAGCGTTAGGAAGACCTGATGAACAGATACTGTGACTGGCGAGTCTGTACGATAAAACATGTGTCTGTACGGGCGATTTACAAATCAGGTACGAGCTTCAGGGGAGACGTGGCTTTGGAGGGAGATTTAACATGGTGGCGGATGGCAGAGCGAGGTGGACTTTCTCTCACATTCAGTCCGATTTCAAGACGTCTGAGTCCGTTGGATTCCTATCGACCGCAGTTTATGACAGAAGACAAGATTTCCAACGTTTCTATCCAACAATGGTGTATGAAGAGTGAACATTGTGGGAGTAAAGACAAAATACGTTTTATTTTTTTAACAGTTTCTGTCGCTTCTTCTCACTCTGTTAATTGGTGCGCCACCCTCTACGAACATTTCGTGAATTTTTTTTAATGTTTTTTGCATTTTTCGGGAAAACGTACGGGCGAATCTCTTAGAAAAGTCATACCTCACGATTCCCGCGCAAACCGCACGTTTCGATGTAATTTTTGCGCATGTGCTGGCAACGCTCTGGGAGGAGTAGTGGTTTGACTATAAGAAGAATAATAATAATAATAAGCCCGCAGGAGAACATGAAGTGTGCTTCCAGCATGGGGTCTCTGACCCCATGCGGCTGAAGCCACACTTAAAAAGTACAACTTCTTCTATGAAGCTAAACGACAAAGTGTTAAAGGAAGTGATATTTAAGTGATACTAAAGTGCTACTGAGGCGCCACTTTCTTTATTCAAGGTGTAGTCGTAAAAAAAGATGTGTTTTTAGTTTTGCAACGGAAGATGTAGAGACTTTCTGTCTTTCTGCCATGACGGCAAACAGTCGTGACTTTGTTGAGAGTTTAACTCGCACAAGCTGATTGGTGGAAGCCGGAAAGAAGAGCGCTACGAAGCCTTTCAGAAGATTAATACAGGTATTTGGTTTTATTGATATCCATGCATTTCCCCCTTCTCTTTTTAAGAGCAGCGCTGAAATAATAATGATGATGATGATGCTCCCACTATGACTGCAACACAGATGTAATTGTATATTTATTTGTCTTATGCTCAGATAATCTTGCATGAATTCTCCAACCGACAATGTTTTAGTCTCATTAACGTCCCTTCATGCTCTGTCTGTGGCCCTCAGACTCAAGCACAGAGGTTCTTCCTCACAAAATGGGCACAGAAATGAAAAGAATACATTTATGTATTTTCCCAAAGCAGTTGGGCACTGTGTTTTTTTTTTTACAATTATTACTCAAACAGGACTAAATTAGGCAAAAGGTATTATTTTCAGCCACAGTTTTATTCTCTTCATCCTGCTGGGATGGAGCGACGCGTCCGCCGGGGCAACAGTTCACACGTCGATGTGTTTTGTATCAACAATGGAGCTCAACGGTGCAGAGGACTATGAGGATGAAGATGCTCACACACACTTCTTGTTTGCACAATCAATTCATTGTTTGCTTTTTAATATATACTAACAGACGTCTCCTTCAAGCACATGCAGTTCCTTTTATCTCGTGTTCAAACAAACCGGAGCCGAGCTGCTTTACATACAAACGCTGCTTTCTGTTACTTGGGGATTTCATTTAGTTTGTAATTTGATATGACGCATTTTTTTAAATTATGATTTACTTGTTAGGCTGAAAGGTTTGCATTCGCTTCCAGTGAAACTGATTGTAAATAAAAAATGTGAATTTCTAATCGTTTTTAGTCGTCTGCGGCCCTAGTGTACTCTGGGTATTTTTGTTAACAATGTAAAAACCCTTTCACACATCGGATGTTATTTTTATCGATGTTTGAATCGTCACAGTCGGGCATTGTGTTCTGTCGTCTTTTCCAAATGTGAAGGCTCCTTTTAACTGAGGTCTTCTCTGTTTTCTGTATTAAATTACATTACAAATACAGTATTTATGCAAAAATATTCCCCCTCAAAAACAACATGCTGTTTTCTTCCCGTACCAACGTGTCTCAGAGTAACAAATGAAATGTGTGGCTGCTGCTGTGATAAGCGAAGAGGCTGCAGAGTCCCACACGGGATTAGCTTCCTCTTCTTTTTTTTCCCCCCATTTAGAAGAGACAGATGTCTCAGAACCGAGCTGGATCCGGTCCAGGACGCTACGCCGATACGCCGGTCTCCTGTTAATCAACCGTGTCCTCGCATGCATCTTAAAACATGATAACTCTGACAAATCACATACGGACAGCGCCACAGAAGACAGATTACTGCCTCATTCATCTGTATTTAATAACTTCCCTTCCAGCCTGCAAGAGAACCTGCGTGGTTTGTTTGGACTTGTGCTGGGTTTAATTAGTATTTTAATTACAAAGTGTCTGGGACTCCTTTTGTTTTTTTCCTCGGTGTGGGTTTACCCACCGGGGAGCCCTGTCCTCCTCCGAGCGCCGCTTGAAGTGATGCAGCAGGTACCGGATCTGCTTTGTTTAATAACTTGAGTGTGTGGCCAACATTCATATTCTCCTGGCAGCTGTCACGTTGCCTGATTTGTTGTTGAATCTCATATCCAACAAAAGTAGCCGAGTCACATATAAACTGCGACATTAAAAAGAGCCGCGCCGGCCAGCGCATGAGCCTGAATTCATCCTCTCCTTTGCCTTTTTTGGCCTCGGTGTCGTCAGCGTCACGCTTCTCAGTCGTGTCGCTGACGTGCTAATTTGTGTGTAACACTGAGGAGGAAAAAGCAGAGAAAAGCGAGCGGCCCTACTCCAACGTCGAGTATGAAGAGAAGCTGTAATTACACACTGCTGGCAGACCCGACTGCTCGGTTGGAAAACTGGAGGGATGGATTGTGCTGTAGTGTCGGCAGAAGTAGAAACAGCTGCATCTAGTGGAGTAAATCCATTTTCCTGGCTCCGAGGGAGTCCAGGACGTGACGCGGCCTCGCCCGGCATCTCAGCTCAGAGGACCAACCAGGACGAACTCGGCCCGATAGCAAACAAAGTGGCTCATTCAGAGCGACCGATATAGAATGAGGAGAACGGGGACGCGGCGATGTTGTGACTCATTGATCGGAGTGCGACCGCAAACCGCTGCAGCTCATCTCTCGTCCGCTATATTATCGACGGATAGTTTCACAAACCACTCCGAGTATTACAAGAAAGTTTTATTTTTCACGCTTCAGGGTGCTTTCTGCCGCCTTCCATTGCACGTTCACAACACATACGCTATAACATACACGTCCTATTTGGGGTTAAGTCGCCAAT
Organism: Clinocottus analis; assembly: GCF_023055335.1. Classification (NCBI taxonomy): domain Eukaryota; kingdom Metazoa; phylum Chordata; class Actinopteri; order Perciformes; family Cottidae; genus Clinocottus; species Clinocottus analis. The sequence goes on from NW_027175821.1 coordinate 3,466,858, forward strand.
GAGTTTCATTAAAAAATGTTATATGGAAAACAAAGAGTCGAACTCAAAATTCGATGTCAGAAAACTCCTGTTAATATGGATTTTCTTTCTCTAAACAGATATAAACATAAGATGTGTATCTACCATCCATGAAATGTAATTCAGTGGGCATGAAAAAGCACCAACAGTTTATCAGGAGGCTCTATGGAGCCTGCTGTCAAACACAGATTTATAGGCTCAAAACAAAAAAGATGTATTCACATGCCACTTTCATGAATGTAAACGTCGATAAACTAGCTCAATTATTTCTAAATCCACAGTTTAATTGTGTAGTTATTTAGTCCCATTTTAAGAAACCTCCTCAGAGCTGCATGGGCGGGGGCTCGGCTGTCGGAGTGCACAAGGTGCGAGCCTCTCGGTGGTTTAACTCAGGTTAGAAGGTTCAGGATCGTCCGCCTTGGGGTCAGAGGGGCCGCTGCATTTGTTCTTTAAGGATCGTCCCAAAAACCGCCAGTACTCCTTACGGATGGTGTCCTTCTCCTGGGCCAATAGTTGACAAATCTACACAGAGAGAGGGGAGAGACACGAGCACGTCAGCAAAACCATGATAATGGCGCAATTTCTTTGTTTATTTAAAATAATCCTGATCTCTCACAGACGAGCAAGAGTCGGAACTATTTCTTCGGTTGCCTTCTCCTTCCGACAAAAGCACTTACTTCTAGAGCCTTTCTTAACGTTTCCTTTCGGTCCCCTTCTGACATGTTCTCTTTTTTGTTGCTGTTCTCCAAGATGTCCTCGTAGCAATCAAACAGAAAGGCCAGAAGATAAGATGAACAGTGCGTCTCCTTCAGCTCAAGGACCCTCTCCAGCAGGCCGGGCGGAGACGACAGACCTTGGTCTTGCAGCATCCTTGGGATCAAAAAAAGAAAAGTGACACAGAGTCTCCACAGGCTTTTTTACTTTTGTAGCAGGTTCTATATTGCGAATGTCTGAACCTTATGAACAAATACAAGAATATACAAACATTTGCTCCTTGAAGATTCACTGGGATTAGATTTGTGACAACTTACCCTTTCAAATAGTTCCATGCACTCTCGTTGTGGGGCGCCTTCTTGATTTGAATCAGACAATACCTTATACAGGAGAGAGGAGGGTCAGTCTAATGCGTGCAACAGAAAACGAGCTGAAGCAGGAACAATGCCCGGATTATAAAAAGAAACCTTTTCTTATTCGTACAGCTTGTTTATAGGACATCGAAAGTGAAGGCAGGAGGTTATTCCCAACACTCAAGAAAGCAGACTGACTTTAAATGGAAGTTATTTATGGCAGGAAGTCCAAAAATGTGAAGATGCAAATGAACTTTCTGTCCAGACTTTTAGGGAACTACTCACTGAATCTCTCTCTCCACGATGGCTGGATCAGAGAAGCCTGTAGTGTGAGAAATTACAAAATGCCTCTGGTTCCATGCAGAGTTATTCCTCACATCTTCTTCCAGAAGAGTCTCCACGAACTCCAGCTCGTCGTCCCACAGTTTGTACTCCTGCGATGCATGACACAAATACTGACCACAGAGGAACTCAAACTAAGCATCCTGAAAATAAAATGAATGAGTAAAGGAGTTGTTCTGGCTCAATGTGGGCTCTTCAAACTCTGCAGAGAGCTCAAACACGCACCTGGATGACCCACTGTCTCTGCTGCCAGGCATGGTAGTTCTTTGCATCTTGGCTGAGGATGTCCGCAATGAACTCCAACTCCTCCGACGGGTCATTCAACCACTCGACCACCATACGTCTGTGATGCCTGCCAGGAGAGTAGAGGATAGTCTAATGCTTTCATCAAACTTAAAATAACTTTTTAATTCCTGGTGTCACCCTTCTTTCTCCACAGGCTAAGAATCCTTTGCTCAATTGTTCACCATACATAGAAATTGACAACGCCCCTTTCAACTGCTACATACACATGCTCCCTGACAGGGATTTGTCAGCGCTCACCAGACTTGATAGTTTTTGGGTTGCTCCTCGATGATGGCAGTAATGTACCGCATCTCCTCCCTCAGGTCTTTCGACAGGGCTTGCAGCAACACTCGCCTGTAGTGCCTGCACACAGCCGAAGAACTGTCATTAAACAGATGAACTGAAAAGGTAAACAAAAAGTGTACTTTTTTTTGTGTGTGTATTTGACAGCTCGTGGGAGTGGGACCTCTTTGTTCATTAAACGACAGCTCTGTCCAAACATAACCTGTATAATATTTATGTCATATATGGAGGTGGTGCAGGTTTTACGATCCACCGCGCAGCATCAGTAAGATTATACCTTTTTTCTACTTTGAAATCAACTCTAAACATGAGTTTTCCATATCCCAGACATGCATCATCCTCACCAAACTGTGTAATTAGCAGCATTTAGCTCAATGGCTTCCGCTGTCAAGGCAAACGCCCGATCGCTTCTTTCATCGTTCTTCAGGAGTGCACGAAAATAGTCGTACACGTCCGAGACTGTTGGGAAGAAATACAAATAAACGTTAAAAATGTGCATGTTATACACGTGCTTCAGAAATATCAACAACGTTCTGACTACAACTACTTTTGGCTCAATACTTTTACATGGTGTCCCATGTCGCTCACTAATAATCCCCACAATCTTACACTTGTCAGAATAGGCGATCTTCACAACAGGAGTCGGTCCATCGTCCTGAGGAACTGGCTCCAGATCAGCCCACTCCTTCCTGTCTCTGGAGGACACACACACACACACACACACACACACACACACACACACACACACACACACACACACACACACACGGGGGGTTTCTTGGCTGCTAATCCAATATTGTGCCTGAAGGTAGATGATGACGAAGCGAGCATTTCTTATGCAGCCTACTTTACAACAAACATGTCAATTCACGTGAAACGCTAAGTTATCGTCTTTGCTGCTTGAGCACAGTTTATTTGTACTTTTCTTAGTTTAATAAATGTTCCTACTAGGCACTGCAGACCGGTGTGAATGTACAGAAACAACTATGCTAACAGTTAGCATATTTAGCACAACACTGTTTTAATAAAGATATTGTTACATATTTGAAGTTGAATCCAGTTAAACAGCTAGTAACATAATTATGGCACGCGATTGAGGAAACGTTCAGACATTAAATTAATAAGTTATCAAACGTTACACATTGAAACTAAAGGCAGAAGGTGTTACCATGAGAGTAGCTGCTAAGCTAGCCACTCGAACTTTTATGCAAAAATAATAACCGGAACTTACCTGTAAAATATATATCGAGTCGGGTCGAGGAAGTAATCATCCCCGAGGTGGTCCTCAGCCTCCACATCAAACTCTTTCCCTTCTTTCACTTCTACAGACTCATTTGTAATTTCCTCGACACCTGACATCGCTAATTTGGTAGCTTAATCCTTGAAGGAAGGAGGGAAACGTAATATCCGGTGTAGCGGAAAGATGCGTTTTCGTGCTGTGGGAAATACGAGACTCGTTCCAGATGAGCCGCGCCTCTGTCCTTGTACGTTGTTAAACTTTGTTTCAGTTTGGTTGAAAACACGAAAATATATTTTATTTTATTTGTCTGAATCCAAAAACGAAAATATAAGAGAATCAAACTCAAATGACGAGCTGATTTATTTTTTTTGCTAATTGTTCTGTTTTTGTTCTTTTGAGACGTAAAGCAGGGCAGGTAACCGGAACTACGAGTCTGTCAAAATAAAAGCCAAGGCAATAAAATGATTCTATGCAAGTAATATTGTTTTCAAAGTCATTTTTGCACAGTTGGTGTTAGCACTCATATTTGGTTTGTCTTACATTTGAAAGTAAATGCAGCCATGCACTACAAAATATAAATGAATATGACAGTAGTCATGCAATGTAGAAAATGTAAATTTAAAAAAATACGTGACGTAATATTCCCCCCAGCCTGTGGACACTCAACCAAAACAACATCAGTGACACATTTCTTAAGGTCAAGCTGAACTTTATTTTCATCGACGACTCTGGACATTATAAAAATAAATAGATGATTCACAGTCAGTGGATCGTAATACAAATTGTTATCAAAATTATGCATCAGCCAGAATGAAGAATTAAACACATGCATGATCACCCTGCCAGCGACGTGTACATGTTCTGAACACTCCTCTCCGCCATCTGCAATGAACTAAATCTGTTCTGCAACAGAACCCGTTGACGTTATAGAAAAATCACCATTCAAATTAGACAGCTATGCAAGTTGAATATGCTTCTCTCTGATGTTTCCAGCGGTTGCTTGACCCAAAAAGTGTGTTCAGTGACTGTCTTCTTGATCCAATCCGTGTTTTTCAATGTAGCGTCTAGAAGAGGAAGAAAAGAGCATACGGTCAAAGTGGAGCAGTCAGTGCTTTTCTGGACCAAAATGTAAATGCATTATGGTCAATCTCAAATTCTTTTTTACAGTTTGTCCCCCTATTTGAACATGAATACTGAACATATCAATAAAGCGCCAACAGAATGCTCTGCAGCTGCAGAGTTGGATAATGACTTGACCTCTGTACATGATGTTCTGCTTCACAGTCTGGATTTGAGAACAAGTCTGCCGGGTCTAAGTTAGTGAAGACAGGAGCATTTTTACAGAAGATTTCCATCTGGAGCGGCTTTAACCTGATGTATAATCACTATGGAGCGACAGAAAGGAACTTTAAAGTAAATCTCGAAGCAAATTAATATTGCAAAACTGTCCGGGTCAGCTGCAAGATGTTGTGCATAATGAAGCAGGTTTGGCTTTTCTACGAGGTGTCTTTATTAGCATGACCTGAACGAACATCAGGTACTTTTAAGGAGTACAGAGATTATTTGACTAAAACAATAGTTGAAGATTTCATTCCACCCGGTAAGGCTGGCTCTGTTTGCCATATCTGCTGCAATATCAGCAAAGACGATGCTCTTCTAGCAAATACAATAATCTATTTTATGATGTAATGACATCACATTGCTTGTGGCAGAAAGAAAAACTCACCTTCTTGCAAAATTATAGAGGGCTTCTTTTCTCTCTTGGAGAGACAAATGTCTGTCGACTGGTGATCTCCCAAAAGATTTGGCAGCAGGCTGTGAATAAAAATGTATTTATCAATTTACTGGAAAAAAGGAGGAAAAAAACAAGCAAGATGGATTGCATTTGAGAACAAACTTAATCAATCTTGAACAAGATGAAGTAGCCAAACTAAAATGTCCAGGATTTATCCATTTCAAATTCCACAGTGAATCTGAACTTGATATGTTTATTGATGACTCAAAGGGATCCTAAATGATAAACGGTCCGGTTGTAGAGCAGCAGCGTCGAACCTTTATGGTGGGAGTCGGACCAGAGGAATAGGAGCTGTTCATAGAAGACCCGAAAGCAGACGTCCCGGTCGCCTCCATTGGACTTTCGTCCTTGTTCTCCAACAGATTTGTTATGGTAGTGTCCACACAGTTGGTTTTCGCTGCACACAATCAAGAGACAACCATAAAAGGCATGACCATTCAAACCATCTCCAAGTATTGGAAGCATGTGTAAACAATAATGCCTTGCACTGAGGATAGGGCTCTACCTAAGTCCTTCGCGATGACATTCAGGGGGACATGAGGCAGCACGTCCTTCACCTGTTGGGCCATCCTCGCAATCCTGTGATCGTCGGTGCCCAAACTCTGGACCATGAAACCGAGGCCGATAGAGCCAGGTCTGACACCTCGGGTGAGGGAGAACAGCGGACATTAGACCCACGAAAAACCTGCAGAACCACCGGCCGGAGCCGTACGTGCAGGGAACCTGGTGCTCGTTTATGAAATGCACTTACTTGTCGATGTTTGTGGTACAATGTGCCGTTTACGTTTGATGTGCTCCGCTTTATCCGCTTTAGTGATCTTGGTGGAGACCAAGCCAAGTTCACCGCCTAACAGCTGAAATTAAAAGACACACATAAGACACATCTTTAGTATACAAATGTTGCACAAAAAGTAAATAAAAAAAAGAAGAACAACAAGAGGCATCTTTGGAGACAAAACATTCGTGGCGTTAATTGGACACATTGTTTTTACCTCCTGGGCTTTGTTTGCAAAGTCCTGCATGGACTCGCCCTCTTGTCTGGACACTGGTGGGAGCCAACTGGGATGGAAATGAAAGAACAAAACTAGAATTACTGTCTTGCGGTTGTTTGCATCCGCCAACCAGTCTAGTTGCAGTTTGCCTCCATGTCGGACCATCACTTTTATCCTTTTAGACATTTGAGTGAAATCGTTAGAATTAGCATGCGACTGTTTTGATCAACACAGCCGACGCGGAGGCAGAGGAAGCAACATGTGAAGTAAAAAACTATTATGTTAACAGAAATGTTCGAAATCTATTTGGAAAAGTGAGTTTGGAACTGCGAGCACTAAACAATTACTTATTGGAGTAATTTAGTTTTAAAAGCATTTGAAACGCATGCTCGTCAATCAGCATTACAGGCAAGACAGGACTGGGCTCAGTAGTTGGTGTTTTTCATCAGCTTTTGTCTTTTTGATCTCAAGAGGATATAGTTTAGTTACATAAACATACCTCAGTTACATGAAAAACAAACACAACTATTAGATTATTAGAGATCATTTAGCTGCAGAGCATCGGGATCCAACGTTAAAAAGTAATTGCTGATAGAAAAATTGATAGAAATTATTTAGTACCTTACATGATACACTGTACATGGAACAAAAAATGTCCATAAGAGCTCCATCAGCCAGCTGGAATCCGGTGTGCTCTGTGGACACAATATGTACACAGTCACAGGGAGACGAAACGGTTCTGGTGACACAAAACATCCTGAGACTTTTTCAAAGATCTCCACTGAGCGCAACTTTAGTCACAGCAACTCAAGCTAAATTATTCTGTGTAGAGTTAAGAAGCCTCCACTAATCAGCTTCCAGAAAAGTGCCCTGTTTTTGTAATGATTTTCCACACCAGGGATCGGTATATAAATGCATTTCACCCCATAGATTTCCTTCCTTCCACTGCGTGTTAACATTTGATATTTAGGGGCATGTTACATGGTTTATACATGTCATCACCAACCACATTAAGACATCTCACATTCAGCTATTCTAAACCAACAGAGAATGCTGTAAATACACAATTAAACAGTGTTGTTAAAAAAAGGTATCTACCGCATTACACTATAATTTTTTTCAATTTCAAAATAAAAGTTCATACGACATTACCAAAGCAATCAGTGGTCTGGTCACCCGTAAGGCCACAGGTTGAATGGAATCAGTCAGTGAAAAAGGCCAGGAGCTGAGAGGAAAAACACAAGTTTAGTATGGTGAAGTCAAGCATTTTACTCATGTATTTTATTTTGAAAATATATCGATAATCATGAGGAAAAGCATCGGTTAACTTCTGGTTTGTGTTGTACTTGGCACAAAACATTTAAATCAGATTTACACATCTTTAGTGAAAACTGTGCTCCTCGCAGTTGTATTGGGTTTCAGTGGATCTCAGAAGATTGTGAGCTCCTCAAATTAAAGACAGGAATGAACCGATCCTGCAGCTGTTTTCATGTCTTTACACCAATCTGCCCGTCGAACTCTCGAGGGGAATTTGTGAGAGGAGACAACCGCCAAAGTAATTAATCTCCATCTCAAAGTGCCATAGAAGAGGAATGATAATTTAAATCACTTCCTACATCCAAAGTCATGAGTACGAGGCCAAAACACTGTCTCCATCTGCAAATACTGATAGATGCTTTACCGATGTGCCGAGGGACCAAATTTATTATAGTTGTTCAATATGAATGCCTATAAAAAAAGACATAAACAAGACAGCTAAAGTAGAATTTGTGGGAAAAATGTTAAATTTTCTCAAAAAGTAAATACAAAGTAGTAGCAGATGGGTCCTGCAACAGAAATGTTCACACAAACCTGAACTTCAACAGGCCAGCACGGCCGTTTGTGGTGTCCTCTTCAGGAAACAGAAGCAGAGGAGGGGTGCCTTCAGTGGAGCAGTACCGCTGAAGAGACTCTCCTACGGCTTCCTGGCCAGACGCTGAATGGATTTCCATGAAGCCTCTTGCCCAACACACAAAGCCCGTGGAGCCCTCCAACTGGGGCTAAAGAGCCGGAAGAGAAAGAGCAAACTCAACCTCACGCCGACTTCACTGTGTTCAAGGGGGGAATACCATTCATCGCACTGGTTTAAAACGAAAGAAAAAGTCAGCGTTGAGATAGAAAGACGACCGGGTTGCCATGCGTGTAAGACTTTAATGCGCTAATGCAAACACAGGCTCCTCTGTTAACATACAGAAGGTCATGTACTTTCATCTGTTTAGTTCCTCTGGGAGAAAATTCACAATGCTTCAAGTGTAACACTGACATGTGGATGCCTCATGTTTGTATAAATTATAATGTACAATGTGTGCTGCAAACAAATGTATGATGATTTAACAGAAAATGGATGAAAATTGCTTGGTTAAAAAAAAGGACACTCATTTCATAGTGCTAATTACCGAAAGACTGCAGCGGGATAAAATGTTTAAAACATCCTGCATCGCGTTGTTTTGCTCATTTAAAAGTCAAACACTCACAGTATGGCAGGGGGTCAGAAGGTTGATTATGTTGTGGTCGAACTCCGTCACATGGTTGCATGTGTACAGCTTGGTGTTTCTGTCTCTGGAGCGAGGGTTTTTCTGTCTCACATGCATCCCCAGGACCGAGCACATAACCCTGACAATAAATCTAAGAGAACAATAAGACACAGGTGGATGTAATGTTACACGCAGAGGTGACATTCACAAAACATACAGTTTATCACAGCTTCTACATAACAATGCAGATATTTTAGACGTGTTGTTTACTTATATGTAACGTTCTTCAATACCATATCAAATGTATTGAGCAGCCGTTAGCCTTCATGGTATGCTATGGGGTGGCGGTGTGTAATGAGTCATTTTAGCATTACAGCTGTGAGAGGCAGCCATGCTGCAATTATTCTGAATAAATTACACAGTATGCAATATATATAAAGCACAAGTCCACAGCATTAACTGTCCCTGTGTTTTCCATTTTCACTACTTGTACCTCACTTATTAAAACAAACTTTTAAATGTATTAGAATATGCATAATATTAATAACACATCTGTGGTTACCACAACAGCTCCCGCTGGAGGGTAAAATGTGTTCAGAGAAAAAAAACAAAAAACATATGCTCTAAAATACTTGCCTTCTAACAAAACTCTCTGGGAGCGCACAGCTGACCAAGAACACATGAACACCAATAAAAATCCTTATCAGCATCAAACAGATGCCAACTGGAGAGTAAATCAGCAACAGCATGAGAAGAACGGCATCTTTGGGAAACCTGCACGGAGAAAACATTGATAAATAATCTGTTTCTTACAGCATGTGTAAAGGGCAGTGGGTGACATGTGAAAAGAGTGGTGAGATCGTGACAGACATGAGTCACACTGACAGGGATGCAAAGCAACCAACAAACTTTATTAGGCAGCAAACACACACACACAAACATGTGGATTTGTGTGTGTTTATTCCAGTACCTTCTGTTCTAGCACTAAACCACCCACACCAGGGTTACCTTCCATATATACTGAGCCACACAATAGCAAAAGCTCTTTGTGGTACATAATGCCGTTAAACAATGGCGCTATCTGTGGAGAAACCGCAGGGCCGTTAGAAACCCGTTTCCACGTCCATGTGTCCCCCACATGCAGGTAAACCTCCAATTACTCAGTTTAACGCTGACCTTTTTAAATCTGATCGTTTCTTTGTTTTTAGTTATTACATCCAGCAACGCATGGTTGCTTCCCTGTTGCATGAACGTTTGCATTTTTGACATGTTATTTATGACACGTGTCAAACTTTGCGTGGTCGTCTTTTGGCGGTGATTCCTGATGTTAGATCAAACACGTTAGTAACTGGCGTGAAACCCGACACCTAAAATCCCAACTGCTGCATTATCAGGCCTCACGTCCCACCTGCTTTACTGTGCAATGTGGCCCGTTTGTTTTCACGCAGGGCCTTCGTGGCCGAGGCACAACTTTTCATCTCCGTATCCGAGGTGTGTTCTCCTCCTCAGACCCAGGAGGACAAAGTTGAGCTAGCTCGGTGTTTTAATACAACTTTAACTATCAGCTACCCGGAGACAGCAACGGCACGTTCATTGCAAGACGTCAGAATAAAACGGTCATGTCGCGAGCTAACGCGTCGACACGACAACACAACACACACGGGAGCGAAAAAGATGTTTACGTTAACGTCACCGCTAACGGCTAGCGAGGCGAGCCCGCTCTCGGTAGCTGAGTGTTGAAAAAAGGTGCGATATCCCTTCGTGGTATCGTGGTTAACATACGGTACAGGTCACCGACAACACGTCGGTGTCACGTTAGTTAATGAACAAACAGGATAACACATGTTTCTAAGTGGTGTTAGCTGAAGATTAGCAGTCTCCGCTAGCTAGCTAGTTAGCTGGCCGTTAGCTGACTTACCGACGAAAGTCAAACATGTCCTCGATGCCCCGGTTCTCCATGTCTGCAGTCGGACCTTCGCACAGAGGCTAATGCTAAGAAAACAACCTGGTCTCTAAATATAAATTAGTCATGCCGTACACGACAGCGACGGTGTTGTTCCCACGTGAGCCAGAGGGATTGTACTGAATGCTGAATGGTTTCGAGCGGTCTATTTCAGCGAGTTTTAAACGTTAGCTTAGTCCAAAGGTGCCTCTGCCCGCGGTGCTAGCAGCGCTAGCCCCTGTGTGCCAGCAGCAGCAACAACACTTCCGTTCGGAATCCTCCAGAATAAAAGGACTACGTCCATAAATGGGACTTAAAAGTTGAGCTAAATTTGGCACAGAAATGCAAATTGATACTCATCCTAAATTATGCATTATTATTATTATTATTCTGTCGTGTAAACTGTATGAAATAAAACATCTATATACCCTCAATATTGATCTACTATTGTACTAGGTGTATTGTTTCATTATTTTTATTTTACTTTTTATTATTGTTGTTGTTGTTGTGCAAATTCCTTGTAGGTGAAGGTCAGTAAATGATCCTGATTCTGATTCAAAGTCGGATAATTTCCTCCCAATATTGAATTCCAACTACAGAAGAAGTGACGGTATGTTGTCTCCCTCTAGTGGATATATTTGATTACTACTGGTAATTATAACGTCGCTAGTTTTCTCAGTAAATACATTTCTAAATGTGCTATTGATATGAAGTTTCACCAGGTGTCGTTAATAACCCACGTAATGCATCCATACAAAGAAAACCATAAAAAATAATTTCAGAAATTAAGTTATGTGTCATTATATGGACTGACAACACGCTGACTGAAATGTATTTAATAATTTTGTAAAAATAGCACTATATCGCACTAAGTATATATATGTTGGTGGTTAACCGGTTATTATGGCTTCATGAGTGTGTGTGTGTGCGTGTGTAATTAAATTATTGTTATGTATGTGTAACAGACCCCGCCCACTAATACCATTGACTCCTCCCAAAACCTCATCCGTGTTTTGTTTGGCAACAACAGGCGAACGTTACATCTTGGGTAACCGCTGCTGATGACTTCATATTGATTTATTTTATTTATAAAAGCAGAAGATCTGTTCTCGTTTGAACCCGCCTGGACACTGACAAAGATGGTTGTCGGATCCCGCTTTCCTGTAATCTTGTGGCTGGCCGTGGCCGCCATAGGGGGCTCGGTACTCGGGCTCGGTGAGGACATCGACCGGCCTCTGATCGGGCCTCTTGGCTCCCCTATCCGGCTCCAGGAGTCCGACCCCGGCCTGAAGAAGGCTCTGGAGTTCGCGGAGGAGCGCTACAACCGGGGCTCCAATGCCATGCACCTCCGCAAAACCAGCCGGCTCATCTCGGCCACCAAGCAGGTGACGTTAACACACACACACACACACACACACACACACACACACACACACACACACACACACACACCGTGTACTTTGTATTCTTCTTAATTTATTCACAGCGCTGTGGCATTTTATTCTAGCCATAACGAGTGTGAATGAATAACCTGACGATTTGCGATATTTCAGTAAGATTTACGTCCAATTAATTGTAAACAAAGGCACCAGTGTGGACTATTCGCAGCTGCGTCATGTCGCAAGAGTGAGCTAAAATGTGATTTACCTTCAAAATAATGGTATGAGCTCGTATATTCTGCGGTATACATGTTCCTTATGCATACAGCAACAATGAGTACCACTATACTGCACCTTTCTAGTCCTGTCTCAATGCTTCATTAAGAGCAATGTGTCTTGTGTGTAGTAACTCCTGTGTGTGTTTGTTTTCCAGCTGGTTAAGGGTATCCGCTATGCCATAACAGTGGAACTGAGTAACACCCAGTGCAAGAAATCCACCAGGCTCAGGACATGTGACTTCTATCCCGAGTTGCACAAACTCAAGGTAGAGTGTGTGTGTGTGTGTGTGTGTGTGTGTGTGTGTGTGTGTGTGTGTGTGTGTGTGTGTGTGTGTGTGTGTGTGTGTGTGCGTGTGTGTGCATGAGAGTGAGGGTGATTGAGGGAGACAAAGTAGGTCATTGTCTCAGTTTAAAGAATGGCAAATTTCTCCAAGGACTATGCCATAATCCTAAATTAGCAAAGTGTTAATTGTGTAATTGAGTTGTTATCGCAGTTATTATGCTGATGCTTTAAGGCCTCATTCATGCAAACACAACCTGACACATGCACGTCTTTTTGTTAGTTTTAGACTTTACAGTCGAGACCTAATCGTGTTTTTTTCTTTTAAACGTCCTCTATCTGAGTCCAGTGGGAGGAAATGAGATGGTCCTATTGAGTCCTTTTCATTTTTAATAATACACAGACACACAAGAGAATTGTTGTGTAACATATTGTTCCACCTTACAATCTATTTTCAACCGACCTCTGTCCTGTCTATGTTTTTTTTGTGTTTATGTCAGACGGAGGTGTGTCTGTTCGAAGTGTGGGACATTCCCTGGCAGGAGGGTTCCACTCAGTTCAAACAGAAGTGTCAGCCTAAAGGTCAGTCAGCAGCCACACACATCACGAAGTGGTCAAAGTTTGTCTGGAGAACACACACATGGTCCACACTGAGGGACGGTGTTTCCTCTGCACAGGCTCCTTTCATTTACCATTCACCCAAGAGTAGCCTTAATTAACCAGATTGTGCATTGAAATACTCCCAGAGAAAGACTTTATGCTAACGTTTCCTTCATTTTGACCACTTCTTCTTGTTTTCTAGTCCTTAAACTTTGCATGTGGCCAACAACTGTTTGATAAATGTGTGCTCTAACATAACATTTTGTCCTGGATGTCTTTCTTATCAGTTGAAGCTCAATTAGAAGAAACCAACAAGATCGCGGATGCATCCACCAGCCAGCCTCTGCCGGTAAAAACAATGTCCAATTCAGATCAATGACAGCACTGACAACAAGGTTCACGTCCTTATCTGCCTTCCCTTGTGCAAACCTCTGGATTTAAGATTAAAGATACGCTCTGCATGCGTTTTGTCTGCTCATTATCTGGCAGGAATCTGTGGAGCTGTTGGGCCAGTTCAAAGAGTTCATGGTGACGTACAATAAGGACTACAGCAGCCAGGAGGGTGAGTGACTGACACCAATGTATTGTTCATACCCAACATAGATTGCATAATGTGTCGCCGTTGCTTCGGGCGTTAAAGTAAAATGTGAAATATGGATAAAACAGGGCAGTAAAACAGCCCTTCGCTGTCAGGCGCCATATCATTTTAAAAAAAAATCTATGTTGTTTTTTTTAACCTTTTGATCCTGCAGAGGCAGATTATCGTCTGCGCGTCTTCCACGAGAACCTGAAGACCGCCGAGAAGCTCCAGTCTTTGGATCAAGGGTCGGCCGAGTACGGAGTCACCAAGTTCAGCGACCTCACTGGTGTGTGTCTGTTCACGCGTCTCTGCCTTTGCTCGTGTTTCCACACAGTTTCCGATGAGGAGACAGCGTCTGTGTCATCATTTCCTTCAAACATTCTGAAGTAACACAAACGTTTAAGATTCAAGATGTTTATACTGTCATATGCACAGATAACAAACAGTTATTCTATACAATGAAAAGCTTACTTTGCTCGGTCCTCCTAACACACAATTACAATAAACTTAAGGTTAAAAATAAGGCACAAAATCTAAAAGCCCGCTAACTGCTTTAACAGACTTTAACTGCTCTCCTTCTGTTTTTTTCTCCAGAGGAAGAGTTTCGCTCTACTTACCTGAACCCGCTGCTGAGCCAGTGGAATCTCCATCGCTCCATGAAACCGGCGTCTCGCGCCAAAGGCCCCGCCCCCGCCAGCTGGGATTGGCGTGATCACGGAGCTGTTAGTTCCGTGAAGAATCAGGTACCAACAAAGAGATTTAATTATAGGGTGTTCACCCTGAGCAGCACGATGCCTCCGGCCTACTTGGTGCTGATTGGCGTTTGTGTCTCTTTCAGGGCATGTGTGGATCCTGCTGGGCATTTTCTGTCACAGGCAACATTGAAGGCCAGTGGTTCCTGAAAAATGGGACGCTGCTGTCCCTCTCTGAACAAGGTAACACACACACATGCACATACACACATGCACAGACCCCAACAAACACAGATTTCTCCTGCAAGAAAAAAACACCCCACTGTTGGTTAAAAGCCAGGATTTGGTCGGTTCATTGGTTCATTGGTTTGTCCTTCACAGAGCTGGTTGACTGCGATGGGCTGGACCAGGCGTGCAGAGGAGGGCTGCCGGCCAACGCGTATGAATCCATTGAGAAGCTCGGTATGTGTGACACGTGTGGAGGACGAGTGACCCGTGCAACCATTTAAGTGTTCAATGCGGCTATTTGTTGACTCCGTACATGTGATTTAGCCATTTAATCCTCAACCTCGACGCGTTTTTTAGGGGGTCTGGAGACGGAGACCGACTACTCCTACACCGGGAAGAAGCAGAAGTGCGACTTCACCACCGTGAAGGTGGCCGCCTACATCAACAGCTCGGTGGAGCTCTCCAAAGACGAGAAGGGTGAGTGGGCCGAGCGAGCGGAGAGGCTGAAGCGCGACGAGAGGACAGAGCGCTGACCGACAGCTCACTAAAACACACACCGACAAGACACTGATTAGACTCAGCGAACAAACAGTAGTGACACAAACAATGATTTGTTGATTCTTACGTCAAAGAAAAAAGAATTATGAAGATTAATGGGTGTTGACGTTGAACTAGAGAGCTGTTGAATGGACTCTTTATTGTTATTTTTCTCAGAAATTGCAGCGTGGCTGGCTGAAAACGGACCAGTCTCTGTGGCCCTGAACGCCTTCGCCATGCAGGTAAACACCTTTGTCCCACAACGGCAACGACTGCGTGACGAACATGTGACACACGCTGCCACATATTTAGACATACAGCATCGCGGCAACATGCGTTTCCTTTTCACTGAAATGTGATCGTCGGCATACACACATATTCAACTCATCTTTTCTTTGGAAATGGCTGTAGTTCTACAGGAAGGGCGTGTCTCACCCCATGAAGATCTTCTGCAACCCCTGGATGATCGACCACGCTGTGCTGATGGTGGGCTACGGAGAACGTAAGTGATTTTTGTATTGCGTTGTTATTAATCCTGGCTTCGTTTGTCGAGTTGCTGCTTCTTGTATTAATATGTCTGTGCTTTCAGTTAAAAATGTTCCATTCTGGGCCATCAAAAACAGCTGGGGAGAGGATTATGGAGACAAGGTAAGACAACCACACCCACTCACTGTCTTTGTAGATTAAAGTTCTTAAAGATAATATTTTATTCTTTTGGATAATATAGCAACTAGATCGCACATTCTGATTTTAAACAACGTCGTCAGATTGTCCTGACTTGGCAAGATGACATTTAAAATGAGTCAACACTCTTTAATTTGACACTGCAAGACCTCAGCCACAGTCTGGTGTTGTTCTGGTCGGTTGCACGACACTGTACAAAAATAACTCTGTTGTTTGTGTGTTTTTTCCCTCTCTGTCTCCTGCAGGGTTACTACTACCTGTACAGAGGGTCCAATGCCTGTGGGATCAACAAGATGTGCTCATCGGCTGTAGTCAACTAGAGATCTAAAAGCCACACACACACACACACACACCATCATAGTATGTGACTCCACAATTGCCAGCTGACCTCATATTTACAATACTCCCACACACATGTGATCCAGAATGCATGACGATTACAATCAGATGCACATAAAGTCTTGCTGATGTTGCTCCTCTGTTAAACCAGCGTAGTGTTCCACCGTCTTACCTCACACCTCGTGTTACTAAAAACATACCAGCTTTAATAACTCTAGCTTTGCTGATGAATTTTATAGTCATTTTAAAATAGTGGGATCATGTGTGCCGATTTATTTCCGTTAACCTCGCAGGTCAGAAAGATTGCTGTGTTTTAAGTCATTTTTTTGGTTTTAACTCATCTTTCCTCAAAGTAACTGAGTCTGTGTTTGATAAAGAGCGTGCACTAATTCAAAGTCTTTCGTGGTTTCTTGAATGTTTTGTTAACATTGTCCATGTTAATGCTTTGTAGTACTTGAGTGGGATTTTACCTATCTATATTGGTCTGCACATTGGGTCGGTACATAACCACAAAAACTGCTGTAAGACAGTGAGAAGGTTGAATAAAAAAAGTGTGAAATCCTAATCTGTGTGTGTGGTGTTCTTTTCAAAATGTGCAAAATATGTGTATGTATGTGTGTGTGTGTGTATGTATATATATATATATATATATATATATATATATATATA
>NW_027175821.1:3488620-3528620 GCF_023055335.1 Clinocottus analis
AACCCGTTCTACAGGAACTGCTCTTCTTGACACATTTTGTCCCCGAGGCGTTTGGGGTATACTTGTCATCAGTCACGCTTGCTGCGTTTCTTTTTCCAGAAGACAACGATGTCGCTGCTGCCTGTTTTCTGTTGCAAAATGTAGCATTTCCATATTATTCTCCCTCCGTTTCCTTTCATTTCAGTTCAATAAAATACATTGTAGCCAACTTCATTTTGTGGCAGTGCAGTGGTAGAGTGATATGAAACCTGCAAAAAGCAGTGATGTAACATTCAAAATGTAATGAAACATGATCACAGTGATGATTTACAGTCCCAAGTCATTAAGGTTATTTTTGATACAACACAAGAAATGGCAATCGATGCTCTTTCAGATCAAATATTCACACATAAAAGTACAAAACAAGGTATGCTGATTTAAAAATATGTCAAAAATACTGCTTTACAAATGGTTCAATCTCCTCAAGGTGTTTCCATTTTCTACTATAATTAAATATGACCCCAAGACATGGATCAGTTAAGTAAAAAACGTTAAAATAATACAGTGTTCGACATGAGCAGCTCACTAAAACACTGTCGCGGCAATAATTGTGCGTTCGTGAAACTTCGGATGTTTCACAGCTCGGGTTTGTTCGCCCCTCTCAGGGGAACGTCCCAACACTGGGCCCGGGTCATTTTCAAATCGTCCCAAAGGTCAACGACCTGGGCGGGGCTTCGCTTGTGGACCAATAGGATTGTGTGATAAGCGCACAGCTGCTCCTCTTCCTTCTTGGGAAAGTCGAACGTGAGGAAGGCCGGGTGGTGGACGGGTTGAGCGTTGAGCCGAACCATACACATCCCCACGTAGACGTCGTCGATCGGGAACAGGTGAACCCTCTTGGACACGTGGAGCAGGCGCCTGGTCAAGCGGCTGGAGTACACCACCCCTCCTCCGCCTGCATAGGCGGGGTAGAGGCCCTTGTAGAAGCCGTCCGGGATGAAGTATTTGGACTTGTTGACTCGGTTGGGTAATCCTTCAGCTATGACGTCCCCGACCATGAAGTCTCCGATGGTCTCGCGGGCCCGCGGCTTCTTCAGCTGCTCCTGCAAGTACGTCACCATCCTCGGGGTGTTGACGAAGACGTCGTCGTCCCCCTTGAAGACGAAGAGGGTCCGGTTGCACGAGCGCGAGAACCAGCCCCAGAAGAGCACGTCCTTCACGGTGAGATTGAAAAAGGTGTCTCTGAAGTCCCACTGCAGGATGTCTCCGTAACGGTCGCTCTCCGTCTGCAGTAACTCGGATAAACTCCCGCCGGCGCTCTCGTTCCTCCCGTTCCCGAGCAGGAAGACCCTGCGGACGTAAGCTCCGCCACCCCCTCCTCCTTTGCCGTTCCTCCACTGGCCGGCTACCCGTCCCGCCTGGCCCCAGGTCCGTCGAATGGCCTGCCGGTTCCTGAAGTTCAGCTCCATTGACTTGATGGCCAGCAGGAGGAGAGGGGCCTTCCTCTCGTCCTTCGCCCCGGCTCCACAGACGCCGTCGGGCTGGATGAGGGCGGGGTAGTCCCTCCTGTGCATGTGGCTCAGAAACTCCTGCGTCTGACGCGATAGCCCATCGAAGCTTTCCTTCACGCCGTCCAAGCCGACGACTTCAGAGAAACCTCGCTCCAGCAGGGACTCGTAAGAGGTATCGTTTCCAGATCCCGCGCGGACGTAGTCGGGTCGCAGGATGGGGTTGAAATGGTGGTCGACGGTCCGCTGGAGTCGGTTCCAGAGGCCGTCGACGTGCTGACCCAGCTGCCAGAAAGTTTTAGGGAGCGGGGCGAAATTGCCGTTGCTAAAAGTCCCCTGGGCCACAAAGTGAAGCGGTAGGGGGCTCCCCTCTCTGCCATGTATGGCCAAGCACAGGATCAGAGTGACGTAGGCCAGTAGCAAGACGAAGGCGATGCACGGCGTGCACACGCAGATCAACACGGTGCGCCAGCGGCAGAAGAAGCGTGCCATTTAGCTGCAGAGGAACCAATAGGATGTTAGTTTGGGACAAATGTGCGTAAAAAAAGATGTTTTTGAGTATAAATGTGTCGTGAGTTGCTTGAACAGAGAGGAAAACAGTCGAAGAGAGAGAGTCGACCAAACAAAGACACCAAGAAGCTCCACTTAGTCGCTGTGCTGGAGGTTTTGATTGTAGTGTATTCTCATCAGCAGGTGACTTTTGCCCAGTTGGAACGGACATTTAAAACGTTCAAAATGTTCTCCAGAGACGAGCGCATCTACGATTCAGTTCCAACCGGGCCAGACGGGCTCGCCAAGTGGACCACAAATCCTAATTAAAGTTCTTTTCGATACGTCGGCCTCCAGTCATTTGGCAAGATGAGCTCTTCCTTCTCGTCGGGGCGCTGAAATGAATGAGCGGCTTTCTCTTTCGCTTACCTTCTTTCTCTTCTTCCCCCGAGTGAAGACTCCCACATTCATTGAATACTCGTCCGATGTGATCAGCGACGCCGGTCGTCCGCGCTCGTCATCCGATGGCCCCGCCGTCAGAGCGTTGTCGGAAGGGGAAAAGATTGACTCCGACGCGATGGGTTCCTGTCAAGGTTGTCGCTCCCGTCTGTCCTAAATTCACCTGATCGGCTGCGGAGCGACCGCGAAGCCACAACGCGTGTCAACAAAGATCATCATGAGATGACATGCCGTTGTCTAAGAACACACAGATATAGATCCACCCACTGAGCGCAAACAGGACGGACATGTTCTGCCTCTGCTGTTGTTTATGAAGTCAGCCGTTACATCCGCCTGCCAGCTGAGTGAAACCTGGACAGGTCTGGCGGCTGCGTAACAGGTCCGGGAGGGCGGGAGAGGCCTCAAAGTGCTTGAGAGTGTGCCGGGAATCCTGGAAATGTCGGGGTTTTTTTTATCCCCACTGCAGGTTTCACTGATGGGAAGCACCCAAAGCTGAAAAACATAGACCTGCGAGCACCCAAAGGCCTGGTCCTGTGGTGGAGCTCTGTGGAGAACCAGCGCTTTCAAACTCTAAATAAATGTTACTGGTTGAAATCAAAAAACACCTGAGTCTCTCAGGTGGAATAGAAACACCTTGTGACGTGAAGAAGAGGCCGGTCGTTACGTTTTTAATCCAGCGTCCATGTGAGATGAGCTGGCGACCCGCAGAGCAGTTTTAAAACGTGTTTTTTAGGTGATTACACTGACCCCATCACAGCGTACATCCCCGCTGTAATCTGGGTCAGTTTAATCGTGCAACAAAGGGTTCAAGGAAGTAGTGTGTTTTACACCTGTGCGCTAATTGTTACACAACTTGTTCATTGGTACGCGTCTACGTTCTGCCCCATTTTCGTAGTTCAAAAGGACGGAAAGCGCAGGCGATGACGTGTCGTGGAAGACATGACGGAGCATGAGCTCAGTGTTCCAGGAGCCGGAAGAGGCAAAACTGAGAGGAATTCAGATTAACACGAGGGATTGAGGTGCCACCGAGGGGGTTTCCTGGTTTGTCATGTGTCAAAATGTCTGCTAGGCCAATTTGAATGATATTAAAAGTCATCAATAAGCTGTTATTTGACATTTTGAACATTTTTAAATGTTGCAATCCAAAGCATTGTTTCCTCGAAAAAAAAGTTGCATGAAATATTGCAAATAATCTGTGATTAAAGAACGTTTCCTCCCCCGGACACATCACCTTGTTAATGGCACATGAGGTTATCGACGAGGTGAATGCTGCCACTTACTGGTCAAACCTCCTGGACACCGGCTTCCTGACTTTGTTACCACTAATTCATTTAAATAAAGAAGAAACGACAATTTCTAGACCGCTGTAAATAAAAAAAACTGTTTTTTTCTTCTTCTGTGTGACAAAGATGACAGGACTGTTTCAAAATGGTAGGAATAAAGTTTTATTTTTCATATGAAGGGGTGGTTTTGGATTTTTCTTCTTTTACAAGTAGTATGTTTTGGATAAAACTTGCAAAAAATCATCTAGCATATTCCAAGAACGATGGACATGAAGAGAAGGGGATTTATTGCTGAATGTTAAAATGAAGACACGTTTTTTTTATTTTTTCACCGAGTGGAAAAACGATTTGCTTGCTGCTTTTTCCATGCACCCAACTACCAGTACCACTAGGACATGCAGAGGGGTTGGGGGGGTGAGTGGAGAGGAAAGGAGTGAAGAGGAGAGGAAAGGAAAGGAGAGGAGAGGAGAGGAAAGGAGAGGAGAGGAGAGGAAAGGAGAGGAGAAGGAGAGAGTTTGGAGGTAAAAAAGATAAAGGCAAACTGCTTGACAAACACAAACATGGTAGGGCTTTGTGTGCGTGTGTGTGTGTGTGTGTGTGTGTGTGTGTGTGTGTGTGTGTGTGTGTGTGTGTATGTAAAAGGCAAAGGGGGAGTGCAGGGTGAGGAGAAAGAGGGGCGGGGGTGTTAACAATTCAACTATCTCTAGAAGCACACTACCCTCACTTGCAGGATTTCCACGTTGCAAATCCCAGATTGATTACAGTGATAATAAGACAAAACTAGCCAGACCTTTTGGGCCATGAACCCCAAATAATGTTTTGTTTTTTTAAAAATATATTTCTAGCATGATTCCCCTGAATCTAAATCTGGAAGGGGGTTGGTCGCCATTTTTAAGATACTTTCTATATCTGTGATCCATGCATCTCCTGTGTGAAAACGAAGAAGAAAAAACCCTCGACTTGTTGGAAATAAACTGGAATCAGGACACGTGTTCCTCGGTGAGCTTGAGCGGGTCTCGTCTGGAGATGGGGCGGCCTAACTTCATCTGCTAGTTGCTTCTGTGGGTCGGTACAGGACGGGTGGGGGGAGGGAGGGGGGAGAAAGACATGGAGGTGAGTGGTCGATGGGAGGTGGAGGGGCGGACGGAGACAGACAGACAACAGATCATTCAGTCAATATGACCAAGCAAAGGAAGTTCAATCAATAAAAAGGTAGAGGAATGCAAATCAAGGATGCAGGACTCGGTATCATCGTGTGTACCGTCGTTTGGCTGCGAGCTTCAGAAAAAAAAAGAAAGTATTTCGACTCAAGTCGGAGCGGCGCCGTCGCTACAAGGGGGGGGGGGGGGTGGTGGCGAGTCCTTTTGGGGGTCGGTGGAGAGAGAGGGGCCCCGTAAAGTAAAAGAAGTGTTAGTAAAAGAAGAAAAACAGGTGTGTGTGTGGGAGGAGGAGGAGGCGGACCCAGAGTAGCAGGGGTGGGGGGGGGCACACCCCCACAGCCACACCCCCACAACATAGTGAACAGACGTGCCCCCCCCCCAACACCACCACACACATACATACACACACACACACACACACACACACACACACAACCTTTTGAAAGTAAACCAGAGTTTTTCACCCCCCACGCTTCCTTCATCTTGGACGCAACCAGACGGACAGACGGGAAGGGGAAGTGATGTGAGGGAGGAGGAGGAGAGGGGGAGGAGGGGGAGAGGGGGGAATCTGGCCTGCGGACTGAACTGTGACTGAGATGCGCTCGCTGCTTTGAGTCTTTTTGTGTGTGTGTGTGTGTGTGTGATGTGATGGGAGGGGGGAAGTCCTGAGACACAGTGCGGCTCTAAGCTGCTGGCATAGGAAAACGGGCGGGGCTGGGCAGTCCACGGGAGGCCAGAGTCAGGCTGGATTACAACTGGATTGGTGTGTTTCGGGGCCGACGACTGCTCACGGATGTGTGTGTGTGTGTGTGTGTGTGTGTGTGTGTGTGTGTGTGTGTGGGAGGTTCTTACAGTGCAGTGGAGCTTCTGGCAGGCGTGAGGATTCGGTGAGAGGAGGAACACGTCAGTCAAACAAGACACCACCAGTTCAAGGTGAACGCAGGCCGCCAACCGAATGAGGCTTCATGGGGTGTACACACACACACACAGTCACACACACAGTCACACACACACACACACACTATGCAACCACCACCAAATGTCGTGACAGCACCCTGAACACCTACACAGGAATCCCTCCCTCTCCCCCCCAAAAAAACCTCTTCTTTTCACAGATGTAACAACGAAATGACTGACAGGCGGCGCACGAGGACATGAACGGCCGATGCGATTCATCCGAGAGGAACTACCCTACACTTCCGGTTGCGTCAGTGACTTAAATGTCCCTGTGAATCGAGCGCGTCGCGTGGATCATACTCATGTAAACAGACACCTTTTACACAGGAGGAATCAATATTGCATGATGACGTAATCAGATCACAGTTCAAAAAAGAGGAAGATCCCAAAATAAAAAGAAAGAGAAAACCAAAGCAAAAGGAAGGAAGAGGGTTGGTCTCTATAAAAAACGAGGAGTCTTTATAAGAAAGGCTACAAAAACTCAATGGGACCTCCGACTTCAGCATACAGCAAAAGGCACCACAATATTATTCTATTTATCTAACTTGTGAAAAAATTGGCACGTAATTCTCTTATTTTTTCATCTCTCGTAATGCTGTAAATCAAAAAACTTTACATATAAATATTCCCCTCCCCGCCCTGTTATAAAAAAAGTCTTTGCTGTTAGCTAGTAGACAATTTTTGCTGAAATGAAAATAAATATTTCATTTGTTTAGAATATCTGTCTGTTATACAAAATAAAAATATTTCTCCTAGGTGCAGGTCTCTAGTCCACTGGTTGTGTGTACAGTAGGAGGAGTGTGTGAGGTGGAGGGGTGGGGTGGTGTGGGGGGTTTCAGGGAGGAGGGAGGGGGGGGGGGGGGGTAAGTCTTAAAGGGGCATCTTGTCGGCCTTGGAGCGGTGCGACTGGGCGACGCGGTTCTGCCCGTTGCTGCGCGCCGCGGGCCGGCTCAGCCCGCGGTGAGTCCGTGTGTCGGCGCCGGACGACGCGCGGTAACCCGGCGCGGCGGGGGGCGGGTCCATGTTCATGTTCTGCATACTGAGGAAAGGCGTGCTCTCCCCGTGAGCGTCCTCCTCCTCCTCTTCCTCCTCCTCCTCCTCCTCTTCCTCCTCCTCGTCCTCCTCCTCGTCCGACTGGCTGA
Source organism: Clinocottus analis (assembly GCF_023055335.1). Taxonomy (NCBI): domain Eukaryota; kingdom Metazoa; phylum Chordata; class Actinopteri; order Perciformes; family Cottidae; genus Clinocottus; species Clinocottus analis. Next base: position 3,495,598 of record NW_027175821.1, read on the forward strand.
AGCTCTGCGAGCTGTAGTTCCGATGGCCCGTCGAGCGCTGGGAGACGTGTCCGTTGAGGCGGTTGCGGCGCGGCCGGCGCCGGCTCCGGATGGGCTCCCGCGAAGACGCGTACTCCTGCGTGGTCTCGTAGGCCTCGTCGTCGGGCAGACGGTAGGGGCTGGACGGCAGGCTGCCCGTGCTCTCCGTCAGGTAGGGCCGCCGCGGACGCCGGGGCTGCCGGTATAAACTCCCATCCTGGAAGAAAAGTGTATCTGTTGAATCTGTATGTTTTGGCAGAACAATTAGCATTTCATTCCTGAGAGGCTAACGCTAGTGGGCTAACGTTAAGGGTCCTTTATACTCGGGTTTTACGCAGAGACGCACGACCTGCAAGGCCCCTTTGCGTAGTCCCGTCGGCCATCTTGCATGGTTGCTAGCGTCGCCCAAAATTTCTGGCGATCCGACAAAGCCACACGAGCCGTTCGCAGCCCGCAAGGCTGTGATTGGTCTGCTAACCACGTCCTTTCTGAGTCTCGCATTTCCGGTAGCAGAAACACAAACAATGGATCCCGTTGAAGAACGTTTGGCTAAGGAGGTCCTGCAAATACGAGCATTTATACAACCCGTCTTTGACAGAGTATAAGGACACACAACGACTATCCCACGCCCAGAGATGGCGTGGGATAGTCCACTTTAAACGGTCGTTGCGCCACCGACTGCTCTGGCGTGTGGAAAAGGCGGGAAACATAAACCAAAAAGGAGTCCGTCGATGCTCCTGCGAGGGCAGCCGCGGTTGCAGTTGCAAGAGCGTATATATGACATCGTGCCGTGTTATTGGACGCCACAATAGAAGGAGATTTGCTCCAAACTCTTTTGATCGCATCCCTTTGAGATCAGCAAAGCCTCGTCGCTAACGCAGACGGCTGAACTGTTAGAGAGATGGAGAGAAAATGTTGCTCGTATTTAGCCTCCCTCTCCTTCTAAAGACTCTCTTCAGGCACTTGTTGCCGATGTGGAGCGGCAACTTGTTTCCGCTGGATAGTTCGAGGCACGCAGAGACTAATGTCAGGCGTGCAGGTTATTTATTTATACTTGTATTTTTCTCCAGCCGTGATGAAAGTCCACCATTTTGGCGAGCCGGCGTTGGCTAACGTGTTCAGATAAATATTCACTCGCTCACAGAAATACATCATGATCGCTTTCACCAGAAACGGGGCCCATTCCTCTGTGCCGCAGAGCCCGAGAACAAACACATCAGAGAGCCACACTGCTGTGTTGAGCTGATCCCACACACACACACACACACACACACACACACACACACACACACACACACACACACACACACACCGTCCTGCTGCCCTGAACACTCACAACAGCGCTGCATGTATTATTCATCGGCGGAAAATAGTCCCCCAACAAAGACAGACAATTTAATCCTGTTTGACTCATATGAACTAAAGAAAAAAAACACACTGTCCGACCTGTTTTGTGAAATTATTTAGTCTTTAAAAACAATACAATATTTGTGACTCTGTTCTTTTTTTAAAAACAAAGAGAGAAAGACTGATGCGTTGCTGCTTTTGGGCGGCATTTTCGTCGACAAAAAAAACAAATGAACACAGCTGAACATCCTCAACTGATGACATCGCGTCACCATCGCCGTCATTGTGCGTGTGCGTGTGTGTGTGTGTGTGTGTACTCCAGCGGCCTACGCACGTCGGGGCATCGTAGCAGCGGCTGGTCGTCCTCTCTGTGGTACACGGCGGCGGCGGGGGGCAGGGAGAGGGCGTGGCCCGTGTTGGGCGAGGTGATGTGGAAGGTGGGCACCTGGGGCGGCAGCGCGGGGTAGTGGAACTCCACCGGGGAGAGCCGCGCCGGCGTGGTGAGCGCCGACACGTACCTGGACGGGAAGGACAGCGGCGGGTTAGTGAGGAGTCCGAATCGCATGCACGATCGTGTGCGTGTGTGTGTGTGTGTGTGTGTGTGTGTGTGTGTAGCAGCCATTCTGTGACATCCATCTGGCTTCCAAACCATTTGCCTACCCAGCATGCACTGGACAAGAAGAGGGACACACCCTGGACAGGTAACCAGGGCTGAAACACACACACACACACACACACACACACAGACAAACAACGTTCACACCTGTGGGCCCTTCTTTGGGTCCGTGGTTGTAAATATGTACACCAGCTCCTCTCAGGAGCGCTGCAGCCAGCTGGCTCCGGCTCCGGCTCCGGCTCCGGCTCGGACGCGCTGACCTTTTTTTTTTTGCCGTGAGATGACAGCGATAACCGCTGATCCACCTCGCCACCCACTCAGTCCACCCCGAGAATATGTCCAACATTGCTGAACATGAGCGGACGACTGCCGCTCCTCGCGGAGTTCAGTCGTTAATGCACAGAAAAGAGGGGCGATAGCATGATAGCATGATAGCATTGTAGCATCGCTTATTGTGAGTTACATATTTGTGCCGTCACAATTTATTGGAACTTTTATGATATAATAAGAACAACATGGAGACACAAAGCAGTTTTTATGTTGTACAGAGTAAATGAAATCATGTAAAAATCTTTACACCTTATTAAATGTGTAATCAATAATTTGTACTACACTCTGCTAAATACATGCATGTCAAGTCTGGTGTTTCGACGCTGGGCATTCTGGGACATGTAGGAGACCATCAGAGTGGTTTAATCACGTCAGTACCTTCACTGCCGGCGCAGCACTGGTTTATAAAGTCACATTACAGTGTGTGTAAAGGCCACAGTGTCTGGGTGTTGTAGTTTTTTGTCGTTGACAACAAATGGCCGCCACTTGGTGTCGCCAGAGAGAGCTGCCGTGACAACAAACTAAATGAAGTAAAAGTGTTGGACAGTCATGAACACTGCCACACACACACACACACACACACACACACACACACACACGCTGCTACCTTCCCTACCTGTCGCTGTGAGGCGAGTCTCTTAGCGAGTCGTACGAGTCCCCGTACTGCATCCCGGGGCCGGACGTGTCCGTGCAGCCCCAGTGGGCCGCCCTCCTCGCCATGCACGCCGGGCTGCTGCACTTACTGGTTCCCACCGAGCTGGACAGCCCGCCCGACTGGCAGTCTGAGTTCATGCTCTCGGTTCGCTCCATGCTCCACGTCTGCTCCTCGTGTCTGCAGGTGTGTGTGTGTGTGTGTGTGTGTGTGTAGGTGTTAGCAGAACAAGTTGAAAAGGTTAAGGTAGCACCGATGAAGGCAGGAGGAATGCTGGGTAAAAAGAGACGGTACTGCGAAAGAAAATGTCCACATGCGTGAGTCTATGGAAGCGCCATGAAGTGATTATTCAGATTTTTAAAATAGTACTAAGTACTGCCGACATTATTGACAACCAACAGCGACACAATCGGACTGCGTGTGACCTGTGGAGCGTGAATGCATGAGTTAAACAAGGAGCTAGTACTGGTGGGAGTTTCTAATACTTGATTTTGTCGTAATACTTAAAGGAAAAAAACATCATTTTCAAAACCAGTTCAACCCGTTGAAAACTGGTCAACCAATTTTTATCTCCAGACCTTTTTTTCCCTGTTTGAGTCGTCGTAGGAAACCCAAATTAATTCCAATACTTGTGTTTATTGTATGTATTTGTTCAGCAAAGTCTTGGATAAAAAATGTATATCTGGAAAAAAAAAATCACTTTTAAAAGACATTTTGATCTTAACTATGGACATCCAGCTTGATATGAGCCAGATTCCTGGACTCCTGGAGCGGTCAATAAGACACCTTTTTGGAAAGATTAGGACCTAAAAAAATCAAAATCTGCAACAAAAATCACAATAAAACAAAAGTCTTTGCCTGTTAGGAAAGAGTTTCAGTCAAAAAAACTGTGTCGTTCGGTCGAAAAATTCAAATTTTTTACGTATTTAATGCCAAAAGGTGTCTGAATGGGGCATGCTGGGACTCAAAATTGGCGCAGGAGGATTAACTACACTACCAACAAGTAGATCATGTTGTTGAAGGTTTGGTTCACTCGAATCTCATTTGTGTGTGTGTGTGTGTGTGTGTGTGTGTGTGTGTGTGTGTGGCAGCTCTAACCTGGAAGCATGTGAGGCAGTGGTGGAGTGGTGGGAGCGGGTGGACATTCGGCTTCCTGCGTAGTTGCCCGCACCCTCGGCGCCGTGGCTGATCACGCACTCTGTCGTCGGGACGCTCTTGGAAATGTACTGCAACACACACACACACACACACACACACGCACACACACATATTACACAGCAACCATGCTTAAGTGTCGAGGATTTTCCTGCACAGATCTTTTTTTTTCTTCTTCTTTTTCTGCCGACTCGTGCACGTTTCAGCCTCCAGGAGGACGGCAGGTGTTTCTGTCGTTGACGTCGCGCGGCCAGCTTTGTGTCACCGCATTTCCCTGAGTTGTCAGTGGATCGGCGCTTTATTCACGCAGAGACTTTTCCGAGGGCTTAAAGAACCTTCTTGCTGGAGTTAAATCTAAGTGGCAAAGCCGCATGAAGTCTACCGGCGGCTCCGTCTCAGGAGACAGGAAGCGGCTCGCGGCTCGGCCGGCTTTCCTGAGCGGTTTGCTCAGGTGACGCCGACATCCGGTGTCATCTCCTGTCTCTCCTTTGGAATAAATTATATCTTATAAAACGCCTATTTATAGGCAGGTATATTGAATTAAAACAGGCAAATCTGTCTTTTTTTCCCAGCAGCACTTTGAGAGGAAGGCACAAAATGTGACTTGCATGCATCCTGATTAGGAGCTTATAGCTACGTATAAATGTGTTGTTTTGTCGTCCTGTATGATTGTTAATCTTGGCCACCAGAAGCACCACAGACATCGCAGCCACTCGGGCACACATTTTGATCTTAACTAGTTGTAGTAATAATTTAAAGAATAAAACGACGTATCCCTCTTGGCAGGATGGGAACGTTTCCTCATCTCGACATGGCAATGTAATCAGCTAACGTTGTTGCTTTAAAACACAAACACACACACACACACACACACAGCAGTTACTTCTTCACCTCCACCTCCGAGTAAACCTCCACCCTGTCAGGACCCGTCGCGAGTTTCCGCTCAGTGTGGAGCGTGGAGAGTCGGTGAGGAGGTGACGTTTCCTTTCCAGCCTGTCAGTTAAACCCGACCTCAGGATCACCCGTGCCGGGCCTCCACTGTGTGTGTGTGTGTGTGTGTGTGTGTGTGTGTGTGTGTGTTTTGTGAACTCACGTCAACCATGGGGATCTCCTCCGGGCCGGGCCCGGGGGGTTTGGGCCCGTTGATCAGGATGCGGTTGGGCTGCTCCACACACTGGTTCTGGTTCTGGTGGAGGTGACTGTGCATCTTCTTCCTCTGCTTCCTGGACGGTGGAGGACGAAGGAGCTAATCAGTGATACGGCAAACGTGCTAAATATATATATATATATATATTCACTATGAATGATTTTTAATTTTCTTTTATCCCATGCTGCCAACATGACAAACCCACCGACAAACAAACAAACAAATAATTTGCCTTTTGTTGCATAGATAATGAGGTTGAAAGTAACTCAGTAAACATACTTAAGTACTGTCCTTATGTCCAATTTTGAGATACTTTACTTGAATCTATAAAACTCTTTTTTAAATAATAACCAGCTGTTACGCTGCTCCTTCTGGTCACATGACATCTGTTGCTTCTGTCCATCCTGATAGAGGAGCCTCCTCTGTTGCTCTATGAAGGTTTCTTCCCTTTTTCCCTGTTAAAGGGTTTTTATTATCTTTATTTGGGGAGTTTTTCCTGATCCGGTGTCAGGGATGTCATGTGTACAGATTGCAAAGCCCTCCGAGGCAAATCTTGCATTTATGATTTTGGGCTCTACAAAATAAACTGAACTGAATTTTGAGCGTAAACATCTGTGTCTCGAGGCCTTTCGTCCCATTTCTCTGAATAGCAGCTCCACGAAAGAGTGAGTTCCCCTCTAAACATCTCAGATGAGTTTCTTTAAATAACAAGCAGTGAAATCCTCTTCTTCATCCTTCCTCCTCCGATGTCTCCAGACCCTTGTGAGCGCTCGACTTGCAGCTAACTGCATAAAAGCTGCTGGAGCTTCAGTTCCATCTGATAATGCAGAACATCGCAAAGTATCCCTCAAAAAGTGCATTGTTCCTTCCATCTTTCATTTTCCTCTCTCTCTCCACAGTGGGTTCCTTTGAGGGTTTGGACCCTTTCATAAACAGAGCACTCGTTCATGTTCCCCCGAACACACATACTTGGTTTTGCAGTAGGCCACCACACAGACGATGCCGACCACCAGCAGCGCCACGCAGATGCCTGTGATCGTCAGCACCCGCCTCTGATAGAGCTCCTCGGCCTCTGTGGACGCAAGAAACACACACGGGCACACGCGTTGCGCACACATCCGGGCGACACAAAGACACACACAAAGACACACACACACACACACACACGAAACAGCATGAGCGCTACTCCATTGGTGGGAGCTACAGACACAGTTTTTTCTCCCTATCATCTGCTGCCATCCTGTCACATGCCTTTTTCAGTTTTAACGGCGCTACAGAGGAGAGATTCTACGAGCCCGTATCGTATCATTACCACGAGGGAAAAGCAAGTAAACCTGCATCCTGACACAGACTTCCTGCTGTCCCTACACAAGTGAATTAACAATGGGGCCATGGGGATGTGATGCTACAGATGGGGATCTGAATGCATGCCTGTAAGGATGAAACCATCACGAGACCAGTCGTCCAGATGGGGGGAAAAAAAGAGGGAAAGCATTTTTTGTTGTTGTTGTTGTTCAAAGTGTCGACACCGCAGCGGCCCGAGAGTACAACAGTTTGGTATTCACAGAGCTCACCGTGACGAGAACTGTCACAAAAGTTATTATTGATGATCTGCGAGTGATGATTTGTAAGCTGTCGTTTCTCAGAAGCCCGTCAGGTGACAATAAACAGCAAAGTGAGGCTTTTCTGAAGCTGCTTTTCTTAAACTGAAGACATTGAAGTGGTTAAGTGGGGTTTAAATCTTTTGTCACAGCAAACAGGAATAATCTGTAACCCTAGTTTTATAGAATAACACCTAAACAGTCAGCTGAAAGCAGCTCTTTGCTGCCCTCTCTCTCTCTCTCTCTCTCTCTCTCTCTCTCTCTCTCTCTCTCTCTCTCTCCCTCTTTTCACCTCTGACCTCAGCGCCCCTGATAAGTTCACCCGGTGAACCCGTTCTCGCTCCCGACTCGCCACACGACACCCTCGGGTGTCTGTGCCGTCACACCGAGGCTCTTTCGGTGTTGGTGTGGGACACACCGGGCGATCAACTCAAGGGAGCGAAAACTCAGCCGAGGTCAGACGGTGAGCCGCTGGAGGTCAGCGAAAAGGGATTTTCCATAGTGTTATGTTATTTTACGAACAATATTTTAGTAATCTGTACCATAATTAAATCTTTCTTCTTCAGTTTCCTGTTCATGACCTTTAACTTTGTCATTGTTGTACTTTTGTAACGTGTTTTACTTGAAAAAAAAGGAGGAAATAGTATTTTCTGATGTTAAAGTGAAGTTGTCATGAACTGTATTACGCTAACTTGTTATTATTGTTCATTTTTATCAAGTGCTTCATTTATATTTCATATTAATTTGTCTGCTTTAGCTCCAGATAACCTTAAATTGAAAAAACAACAACATACCGTGACAAAAAGTTAATTTTTCCATAACTTTTGAGTAATTTTACGATATTTTCTGGTGGCGTCGTTCGCCTTTTGTGACATGTCAGGTTGGGCGTCATGGCGCTGACCTCGTTACGTTCTGGCAGCTTTGCGGTGAAGCCGCGTGAACAACGTCGGCGTTAACTCGGGTGTCCGCCGGCCGCTGCGGTGCGACAGCGTGTCGGGGAGGGAAGGAGCGGCGGCACCGTGACAGAGGGAGCAACGAAAAGGGGGAGCGGAACATGAGGGGAAGAGGAAAAGGGCATAAAAAAAAGAAGAAAAAGGCGAGGTGGGTGAGGAAGAAGAAAGAGCAAGGAAGGAAACATGTAGACGGAGGGAGGGAGAGGAGGAGGAGGAGGGCGAAGGGGAGCAGGGGCGTGTCCAAGGAGGAGGAAGTCGTCCTCGGGAACCAAACACCGGCCTGACTTTGTCCCCTCATTAGCTAAAACGGGATTATAGCGGCCTTTTGGGCTGTTAGTCACGGACAAATTAACACCCCTGAAGCTCAATTATTGTTTTTCAATGTCATCAAACCTTCTGATTCTCCTCACTTTGCACTAAAACTGCGTCGACTTGAGCTGTGCGTCTGTTCCTCTCGCCGAGGTCCTCACAGGGTTGTCAATACGGTTAAAAGAAAGCCGAATTCACGGATCCATTGTATTTCTGAGGTCAGCTTGAGAAAGAGGCGGCGGATGGAAGAATGCCCCCCCCCCCCCTTCCTCCTTTTACTTAATTCATCCTCTCGCTCTTCCTCTGAAGCTCCAGACACGCCACTGAAGAGAAAGCAAAGGGGGGGTTTCTAAATAAAGGGCCTCTGTAGGGATTGACAAGCCTACGAGCGCCTCGGCCCCGGCATTGTGAGAGTGTCACAGGGCGCTGATACCGAGAGGCTAAAGGGGAAACGGGGAATAAAACTCGCCCGCCGGCCACAGCGGAGCCAGCGGCAAGCGTGATTTAAGACAGGCGAGCGCTCGCCACGCTGACGCCGAGTCAATCAAGGGCAGGATAATAAGGACGGACTATGTGTGTCAGGCCTTTTGCTCGCTTATTTTTTTTTTTTTTGGCAACGCTCTGCAAAAATACTCGCAGCTTGCATGTTTTTTTTTTCTTCTTCTACTCAACAGGCTGCTGAATCCGATACGTGCGCGTTGCCAAAACCCGGGAAGACGAGCCAGACACTTTTATTTATGGACGATGGGAGACGTTCTCCGGCTTCTGGACGAAGAAGGGCAGCTTTTGCTCCGACACGGCGCCCAGATAAACACAGCTTTGATTTGTAACAGCCCCCCCACCTCCCCTCCCCTCGTACGCTCTCGTACTTTCTTTCATTAATGAATCCCTCCCAGTTAATTTGTCTTTTTTCTGGAGTGCCTGTATTGGTCAGACTGTAGCAGGAGGGCATGCAGAGAAGGGAGGTTACGAGTCTTAAAAAGCAGGTTAGTGGGCAGGAGAAAAAGAGGGACAGGTTGAGGGAGACCCAGTTGTTGGTTTTTAGAAAAGAAGATGGCACAATAATGTGTGACTGTGATAGGATCTTGGCAAAAAAAAAACCCTCTTAAGCACAGCAAAAATGAATAATAATGTTCCATACCCATAAATTCAATTCTGAGAAGCTCTGCCAGCGCAGAAAGTTGTCGTGGTTAAAAAAAAGGAGAGAGACAGATAGGGTCAGGTGTAAAGTCCACTTTGGAGCAAATGTAATATCCTCATGTCCTGTATATATATTTATATATATATATATATAGACGCTGAATATGTTGATCAGTGCAGTCAATCATAGTGATTGACGTGTGTACCGTCCAGTAACAGACAGACAACTCAAGACAGCCTCAGCTCTGTGACCCCCCCACCCAGAAATGATAGGAAAAACAAACAAACAAACAAACAAACTGAACCAACGCAAATCCAAATGCGAAAAAGGGAGAAAATGAAGCAAAAAGGCAGAAAGGGAAGAGGAGCCCACAGGCAGGAAGGAGGCAGGAAGGAGGCAGGAAGGAGGCATGCGGAGACAGACGGGCAAAGACAGCAAGACAGGAAGCCACGTAACTTACTGCTATATTTACTAGACCTCATTTCTGGAGTAAACAACAGACAGAAAATAAAAGAATGGAGGGAAAAAAAAACAACAAGACAAAAGAAAAGGAAAAGCAGTGAGTTACTCTCCAACATAAAAACACAGTTCAGTCGATGGGGCGGCGCTGCAACTCCTTTGACTCTGTGACTGATGGCAACTGTGTGCCTTCGTATTGATTACTGCGTTCCTCTTGTGTAGCACTTTGTCCCATTACTGCTGCGTGCAGCGGTTGTAACCTTTCCTGTGATTTATGATTTACACAGAAATCTTCTAAACATTCCCCAATTTCCATGTTTTGTTGTTGTTGTTGTTGTTGTTGTTGTTGTTGCATGCATTACAGGCTGCACAGAGAGAGAGACGACGCTCTGTGCAGCCCGACCACCTCACTGCTCTGACACGTGTGTGCGGACACCGTGGTGTGATGGCGCACGCTGGAAAAGCAGACGGACAAACAAAAACAACGTCCCGAAGCGGCAGAGAGCTTTGAGCGGACTGAGGGAGCGGCGCGATGCAAAGAAGAAGAACGAAGAATAAAACAAAAAGCACACAGACAGATTCCAGCGTGAATGACGGGGTCAACAACAAAAACACACACAGTGGGATTCATCATGGTGTGAAACCTGCTGTTTCGCTTGAAATTAGATGTTATTTCTGCGTGAAAACTTCCACAACAGACAAACGGAGAAAAGAAGAAGAGTCATTTGTGTCTCTCTGGGGGTTTTTTTGGGTTGCTGAGGCCAGAGACTCAGTCGAAGGAGCCGAACCCACAGGAATGTTTGTGTCCTGGGATCTCTGCTCGCTTCTCGATATCTATGAGACATGTGTTTCCGTGTGACTGCCCACGCGATCACAACACGCCGCGTCGGCGTCCCGGTGATTTATTAAAGGACGAGCTGGACATTTTTTTTGTGTGAAAATCTATCGATATGTTTTCTCCGCTGACAGAAAATCGATACCGCTCACGTGTTTGTGCGGTGAATACGAAGCTAGAGCCGGGGTACTGTTAGCTTAGCTTAGCTTAGCTTAGCTTAGCGTGAAGCCTGGAAGCAGAGGGACACAACTAGCCCGGCTCTGTCCTGAGGTGACCTCGGGCTTTCTGTGACGCACAACGTCACTGCTGCTGGCAAAACATCATTTAGCACCTGAGTTTCAGTAAAACTATGTTTGATTTTTTAACAAATTGACATGATATAATAAAGTGTTTAATGTGAGCTTTATTCGTGCTAGTTGGAGGAGTTTGTTACAGTTGGATAGCGCCTCAGTATTTATGCTAAGCTAAGCAAAACACTGGGAAAAAAGCCCCTTCATAAATACATAATTAATGTTAAAAATACAAAGTGTTTTTGCTTGTCATGAGTTAAAACGCCAACGAACCATTGAAGTGAAACATTTGCTTATTACGATGCTGTTTGGCCTGATGAATAAAGATCTTTAAGTTATCTGGTAAAACTACTTTTGAGTTTTATTTGACTAGAATCAGGAAGCGTTGTGTCACAATAAGTTGCATTTTTTTCACTTAATTTCATTTACAACATACTAAATTCAGAGCATTTCACAAAAATGTCAAACTACCCCTTTAAATTGAACTTCTCCGGGATGAGAAGCACAACGCGGGACACCGTTTTAAAACTTATGGGAAGTGGACCCGAGGACAGTTCAGGCGACATTTAAGCCACATGCCGTCATGAGAGATTGCATCAGATGATCCATGGACGCTCGGAGTGAAAACAACAGGATGTGGCATTCATTACGCTATGATTTATCCTAATTCCTTTCAGATGCCACTGACATGATATCAAGAGTCTCCGCTTATGTGGAAATCAATATCACAAAGGGTATCTCAGACGGATGCAACTGTATGTGATGTGGGGTTTTTTTTTTTCCAAATCTCATTACATTAAGACTTGAAACGTTGAGCGCGTTCTAACTCTGAATCCCGTTCGCCTGCCAAATGATTCGGGTATTGGATCGCTCGTCGTAATGACTGGCGGCTGTTCAGAACAATGTCAGGAGGACTCACATTGTTCTCCATCTGAAGCCAATTGTCAGTCGCGCTCCTGCTCCAAAAAGGTGAAAATCAATGACGGATTTGTCTCTTTGTTTAAAGAAAGAGGCACAGCAGAGTGAGAGCTGTCAACGGGGGTATTAATAGTTTAGATCCAGATAGTTTAGCCTTGATGGTTTCTTTTCTTTTTTTTTTGAACTGCTAAAACTCTAAACAGCACCGATGGACCATTTACAAGGAACGGGGACAAAGTGTTCCAATAAAAGCAAACAACCTCCTGCATTTACTATCCTGTTAATTCTCCGTCTCCTCCGTTTCTCTTTGTGACGCCGCAGCAGAAGTGATGCTGTGTGCAATTTGCGGGCTTAACACATGCAGAACGTGTAGGACAATGGAGGAGCGGCGCACAATGCAAACGATGTGGCTGCTTTATTGTTTAAAGTATGCATTATCAGGGCTTTTTTAAGGGAAAAACTTCAAGTGTCTAGTTTGTAACACAGGGCTTATAGATGTATATATATATATATATATATATATATATATATATATATATATATATATATATTCACAGCTGGACTGTTTGTCTCTGCACCACAGAAGAAGCAGGGAAGACAGGGAGAGGAAGGGGTGGACACAGAGGCATGCAAATCACACACACACACACACACACACGTTAAACGTACATGAAACATACACAAGCAGACACACACAGAGCGCCATCCCTCCATCCGACCCCTCCGATGTAGCATGCAGCATCTCAGTGAGAAGGAGACAGACAAGAGCAAATGGACATACTGTAGAAATCTGCCATGACGGAGTTTTGACAGCGGTCCCCCGTATAGTCATTGGGACACCTGATGGAGGGAAAACAAGACACAGAGGGAGGGGGGAAGGGAGGAGGGAGGGGTTAAAGATACAGAGGGAAGAAAGGGAGGGGGGGGGGTCAAACAGGAGGAAGGAGAGGAGGAGAAGTACACGAAGACAGATCGAGAGGAAGAGAGAGAGAGAGAGAGGAAGGGGAGGAGGGAGACATAAGAGAGCAGAGAGATGAGGGATTAGAAACAGCACAATCCACCAACTACAGAGAGAGAGAGAGATGACCTGCATACCGTGACATCACCGCCATCAATATGACATCACCGCTACAGTTAAAAGACATCATCACGGTCACGACGGGTCATGTGATGGCGGAGCAGGAAGTAGGAGGGGTCAAGTGTACGGCCGGCGGCCTCCGACCCCCCCCCCTCCCTCCCTCCCCCTTGTCAAGCACAAACACTGATGCACACACACGCACACACACTCCGATTGCCTTATTCTGGACTCTCTCGTTGGTCATGTGAGCCGTGGGGGGGGGGGGGGGGGGGACTCCACGCGTCGCGAGAAGGAGACCTGCATGTTGGGTGTGGCTGCTTCCTCGCAGCCTTTTTTGCGAGTATCCTCTCAAACACGTGCACATTCCCATGATGCCTTTACTTTAATGGGGTGTGAGGAAACATCGATACACATCGCAGTGTCGCGACGTTTCGTAATACTGTTATCGATTCTGAAATCCATAGTTTACATGCAAAGAAGCACAAAGAGCAGAGCGACGATGTTGGACGTGACTTCTTTAAAATTAAGATTACATGCACATGGCGGCGTGTTCTTTACACTGTGATATCCTGATATTAGGTTTAAAAAATCACAATAATCGCAGTATATTGTCTCGTAACCTGTCGATCATGAGCATGTTTTTTGTAAATACACTCCTCTTCATCCTCTTCTGAGTGTTTAAAGCTTTCTCACTGACAACAGCTTCCTGCTTCTGCTGGAAATAAGTCTGACGAGAGCTGTGAGCGAACCCGAAACATGGAGCTCGAATAAATTGTACCGTTTCTGCGCCAACAAGTTCGAACAAAGTGCTGGATCACAACACAAAACAACACACACACAAAGTCTGACAACATATCTGCACACTGCACACACCCCGCGGTTATATATTTAAACAGAGCGACATTTCATGGTCAAAACGACCGTCACAAACATATACAGTCACACACACACACACACACACACACACACGGATCATAACGACAGACAATCTGCAGACTGGACCCCCCTAAATGACGAAGCATTGTGCGACGAGCAAACCCCCCAGCACGCATACAAACCTGCCGTCGTTTCATCCAGCGTCGCCATAAAAATCGGAGCAGCTTTAAAATATTTTGACGTGAACAGCGTGCGAAACCTCCGCGATCTCGTTAGCGTGACGAGACGTACGATGCCGCTGACCTCCTGCGTACGAGCTGCGAGTCTCGCGGCCGGCCGTCAGCAGAGGAGAGTTACAGCTTCGGAGCTCCGATACGCAGTCGGGGTGTCGTTGGACGAGGCCGTTTAGAGGTCAGCGTATTTTTGAGGTCAAGGGTGCGAACACACACACACACACACACGCACAGCAGGGAGTCAAAGCGGTGGGCTCTGTTACATCATGCACATGCAGGATTCAGCAGAGGGCGATGGAAACAACATAAATGAACCGTCTGAGAATGAGCGACAAATGACCTGCCGACAAACGCAAAACTGTGTAATTTATGTGGTTTTTTTTCCCAAGAATAGAAGTCTAAGGAGGACACACACACATACACGGACATGGACACACACACACAGCGAGCTCTCCACAGGGTTTGAGCGAGGAAATGGTTGCGATAGGTTTTTTGTGTGTGTTTTTTTCGTGTGCATGAATCTCAGCAACAGTTTACATGCAGCTGCAGAGTGTGGTGTTTGTTTCTGGATGGCTGGCGAGCTGTCAGCGACACCGCGGCCTGAATATGATTCATATTCAGCCATCACACACTCACACACATCACACACACACAACTCTGAAACTAACAAGGAGGCTCCTCGCTGCATCACGGTCACTGGTGGATTCATACGTACACACACACACACACACACAAATACACATACATGGCCCTTATTATTGGTTATTGTTATTTTCGTGACTTTTGATGTGCAGTATTTCTGTTACTTGTATTTGAAATACATGTCAGTTACTTTGAGTAATTTGTATTTGATCGGGCCGAGTGTAATTTGTAACAAAATACTTTAGAGTGGAGTAATTTTGTATTTAAAATACTCAAAATACTTTCTCCACGAAGAATAAACATATTTTTCTGTCAAGGTAAATATTGTATCTGAGTGTGAAAAATGTCAAATATGATGTATAATGTATGTCTGGGTCTGGCTACATAGCCCATTGTATTACATATATATATATATATATATATATATATATATATATATATATATATATATATATATATATATATATATATATATATATATATATATTCTGATGGTTTCAACTAGCGATCAATGCTAACATGCTAATGACGTTAATATATATATACATAATCAATCAAGCTGTTGTCTTTTAATAAGCTTTGCTTCGTTACACTGACATTTTAAAATACAAAATACATGAATTGTATCTTGTTACATTTTCTGGCACCAGTATTTTGTATTTTATTTTTGATATATTCATTTCAGGGGTATTTTGTATTTTCTATCAAAATACATTTTGTTGTATTTTTGCTCATCCACGTCGATGCCGCTGTTCTCTCTTTTTTCTTTCTATCACTTCTCATTGTCTCTGTTGAAGGAACATCTCCAGGACATCGTTTCAATTGCCGTCCTTGAGAAAGTCTTTTGCAGAGAGCGCTTCACAAACTCTGCAATGTCTCTGAGTAATGTGTAATAACGAGTGTGGTGGCTTTCGCCCGGCCGGGGCGTCATTGATTTCATCTCGTTAATGCCAATAAGTGATAGTAGATCAGCGTTTGCTGCAGTCAAACCGGCGTGTGGTAGAAAAACCTGGTCCGACTGCAGCGCAGGCATTATACCTGAAGATGAATCACAGCGACGGCCTTGACCCTCTGGGGTTATGATGTCATGGGCGCGGCCCCCGTTACAGTCGTTGTATTTCATTACAGTGATATCAGGTATCAGGTCACCGCGTGTATCCGGTTTAAAAAAAAAAAAAACGACGACCCTTAGTCTCCCCTCCATGTATATACTGTCCACATAACTGACTGGGGATCCTTTGCTCCTCTTTCTCACCACTAAAGAGACAACTTGCATTTTGAATCAATTACAGCAAAAACCCTCGGAAGAGCCCACTCAGCAATTTCCCATAGAGTTATAAATAGAGCAGAGAGAGAGGGAGGGAGGGAGGGAGGGAGGGAGGGAGACACTCGGAGCAGAGGCAGCCTCATGCCGGCAGAGTTTTTACTGTATATCATTTATTTTTTTCCTCCTTTGCCTCTTTTCTTTCTCTCTCTGCATCCCTTCATCCCTCCTTCCCCTCTTCCCTGCCCATGATGCCCTTCCTTTATCCTCCCCCTCATCCCCCCACCCGACTGTGCTGTACTGCCCTGAGAACGAGCACAGAGGGGGAGAAAAGCCCCAACACACACACACACACACACACACAGACACGCACGCACACACACACAGGCAGCCGTGGACATTATGACATTATGTCCTAGGCATCAATACCAGCCTGAACTCATGGCATTTGCAGATAAGATTAGATTAAATTAACTTTATTGATTGAAATGGGGGGAAAATTTGGCATTTTCAACCTATAGCTGGGAACACACGCGCTCATGTTTACGGCCGGCTGCCGGGCGGCTGGAGTTCGGCAACAAAGTTCAGATCAATCAAGAAGAAGAGCGTCCTGCCGCTCTGCACGGAGCGCTTTAACGCAGGGCGAGAGGGAAGGATTGAATAAGAGAGACGCGCCGAGCTCTCGGCCACCGGCCGCCAGGGGCCATGTTTGTATGTCCTGATCTCCACTTTTAACCTCCACTCGTCTGTTTTACCCAGGGTGCCTTTCTGCGTGCCGTCCTCCGCTGTAACCTACAGACTCCATTTTGCTGCACAGCATTACTTTCCCCTTCAGGGGGAAAAGAGGAGATTATACGTGTCCGTGGTCGCAAATACCACCTCAAATTTCAGGGACGTTAACAATTTGGTTGCTGTCTGCCGGCAACGCAGCGATTTGCAGGCTGTTGTGCAGAACGGCGAGTGGCGTGCGAGTGCGAGGGGTCTACATGTCTCTGAAGTGAACGAGCCCAGCAGACAGACGGCAGACATGTCTTATGTACATCCTGTTATCCACTGGCCCGACAAAGCAACTTTTCTGGAAACTGCTGGCTAGCCCGCTGCTAGCCGGCTGTAGCTACTTGAAAATGCAGCGTTTTTGTATTCAGAACAAAACGCAGGAGGTTGGGAAATCCTCCCGCCCCTGTTTTTGTATTCCTGAATTGCTATACACGCATCTCTCGTAACGTCTGCATGCACCTTCTCGAAACAAAGTTTTCTGCTTGTCAGCATCATGAAAAAAAAGGAAAGATTTATCCTTCAGCGATGACCGGGAGGTATATCAGATGAGAGATAGAGATAAAGACAAGAGGAGAGAGAGGGAAGAGGGGAGGAAGCAAGGATATATATATATATATATATATATATATATATATATATATATATATATATATATATATATATATATATATATATATATATATATTAATGGAAATGAAGAAACAAAGGGTGTAGATCTGAAGCAGGCACTGGAGGATCTAAGGATGGATTTCTAGCACATACGTCCGATTGCACATGAAGCATCACACAACAAAGCTCTTGATTATGCACGCCTATGCGCGCCATCTGGTATCCAACATCAGGGGGAAGTCGTTTGATACACATCTACAAAATGGTCCTGTGTGGACGTCGCGTTGGAACTGAAAGATTACAAGCTTCCAGTTTAGGAAAGGTACAAAGCCTTTTGGCTCGGCTTCGGTTAACACGGAGCTTTGGTTGCAAATACAGTTTGTAGTTTTAAAAAAAACTGCACTGTGCAATTTCATGGGCACAAAAGAAGGGCAATGTTACCGGATAATTGCTTATATGATGCCACTTCCATGTTGCCGTTACACTACATTGCCGACATGCACACTACCTTATTGTACTCGCTGTAACTGTAACTTGTGATCTGCTCACATGAATACACGTCTCAGTGATACGTTGATATAACACAGCAGTGATTCATCTGATATCCAGTTTTTGCACTTGCCGTTCTCAACACCTACTAGTCTGGTGGCTCTTTCCTGAAGTAAAATAAATCCTCCCACTCACAGGAAGTGAGGCATTTTATGTTAACAGTTTACTTCACAAAAAGAGAAGGAGGACGAGATGCTTAGCGTGCAGTGAACCGTGTGAACCGATGTAGGAGCCGTTGTGGCGTCACTATCACTGCATTTCAGACGTGAACGCGACCGTTTGTTGGTTTGGGCGTCTCGTCCCGTCACAGAACATGATGACGGGAAGTCACAGCGAAAGGGAGGAAATAGCTTGAAGAGTCATGTTGATGGCGCCTGAGTCGAGTGCGTCTTACTCACGTTATCCCTCTGCAGGAGACAAGCACCTGTTGTGTTCAGAGGACCCACATAAAAGCACTCTGCTAGGTGTTCATGTGTGTGTGTGTGTGTGTGTGTGTGTGTGTGTGTGTGTGTGTGAGCTCAAGAAAATCCAAAATGTATGATTTGAGACTTCGAGAACAGTTATTATTGATTTTTCTTTTTTGGTGCATTAACAGTAATGAAAATGTCTGACGGGCGAAAATTCATTCCCTCCCTGTTTGTAATGCGCCACCTTGCACATCAGGTGCGCGTGGCCGCAGATGACCGTAAACCTGCGGCAGGAACGCCGAGGCGAGCGCGTAAGGGAGTGAACAGATTAGCGAATGTGTGTTGTGTTTGTTTGTTCGCCGCACTTTGCCGCGACTGTAAAAACAGCTTTTACACCGAAAGAAAAGGCCGCGTCCATTATGAACGCCGCTTCAGATTAACTGTAGACCACACTAGTTTCAGGGTCATTAGGTCGCCTCTACACCGGGCTATAGGGGCGAGATGGATGTGCTCATTTACGGTAGATTACAAGATGTCACGAGTTGGGAACGCCGGGGCGATTAAATAATGCGGTTGTGCTCTTATTGTGGTTGAAAAATAGGTAACAGTTATTATTGTATGCAAATGCTAAAATGAGTTATGATAGCGCAGAAGAACACACGCTTCGATATAGCTACGCTATTTGGACTTTGGTACATTATTTTCAGAAAGCTATCAGGAGAATGCAATATTGCTACGTAACTAGCATAGCTGCTAACAGCGGCTAACGACAGATTTGAACTGATCTGAATCTAACTCTAAAGTAGATTTCATCTGTCTGTCTGTGTGTCTGCCTGTGTGTCTGTCTGTCTGTGTGTGTGTCTGTCTGTCTGTCTGTCTGTGTGTCTGTCTGTCTGTGTGTGTGTCTGTCTGTGTGTGTGTCTGTCTGTCTGTGTGTGTGTGTGTCTGTCTGTGTGTCTGTCTGTGTGTCTGTCTGTCTGTCTGTCTGTCTGTCTGTCTGTGTGTGTGTGTGTGTCTGTCTGTCTGTGTGTGTGTGTCTGTCTGTCTGCAATATTGCTAAGTAACTAGCATAGCTGCTAACAGCAGCTAACAACAGATGGTGATGAGTGACAATGACAGAACTCACTCATCTGAATCTAACTCTAAAGCAAGTAATCGTCTGTCTGTCTGTCTGTCTGTGTGTCTGTCTGTCTGTCTGTCTGTCTGTCTGTCTGTGTGTCTGTCTGTCTGTCTTTACACGTGCTGTCTGTATCGCTGAGCTTCCAGTGAGATGCAGTGTTGAAGTTGGTGCAATAACATGGACACACGCACTGAAGGTGGACATGCCGAGCACTGGCACTGAGCTTCAGGACAATCCAAAAATCCCACGTCTGCTTTTGAGTCTCTTCCCTCTCCCTCCGTCCTCTGTGCCCTCAGCATGCAAAAGCATTTGGTGGTTACATGCCAGCAGAGTGACCGACAAGAGAAGCAGCGACTAATACACAACGTCCGCGGGATGTCCTCTTTAACTTTTCATGCCTGTGAAGTTCCTCTGAGCAATACTGAACTCTGCAGAGACGCTGCTTTCTTTTTTTAATGCCATACACGGTCAGCAGATGGAGGATCAACTGCTTTGCTCCGTCAGGTAGACGAAGAGCTGCATAGAGCTGCATAGAGCTGCATGGAGCTGCATGGAGCTGCATGGAGCTGCATGGAGCTGCATGGAGCTGCATGGAGCTGCATAGAGCTGCATGGAGCTGCATAGAGCTGCATAGAGCTGCATAGAGCTGCATGGAGCTGCATGGAGCTGCATGGAGCTGCATGGAGCTGCATAGAGCTGCATGGAGCTGCATAGAGCTGCATAGAGCTGCATTGAGCTACATAGAGCTGCATTGAGCTGCATAGAGCTGCATTGAGCTGCATAGAGCTGCATTGAGCTACATAGAGCGCATCTGCAGGTCAATGCTAATTGTGTCCACTGGGTTCTTCCAGCATACAACAGGTGGAATTAAAGGCCGTTTTAATACGAATATAATTGGGCTTAATTGTTTTTATGAATATAATCTGCAGTGAAAACACACCACAGTTTTAACTGTTGGTGCTTTTCTAACACCATTGCATGTCTTCCCATTTTTCTTTTCATGACGTTCAGGAAGCAGAGAGACGACCGATCTGAACGCACGCCGACGTAACGTCCAACTTATAATCGTTGCGTGTATGCGGGGAGGATGCAACCAAGGAACGAGGAGACAAGGCGGTGCAGCGGCCAAGCGACACGGTGTCAGTTCAGACCAGAGAGACGGAGACAGAAAGAGAGGGAGGCAGGAGGAGGGGCCGACTTACACATCGATGACTGAGGGGACGGGGGAAAGGGAGGGGAAACGGGGACGAGCGAGCAAACCGACTTACTTGCAGGACAGCTGGTTAATACCATGTATGAAGTAACAGTCTCCTCCGTTGACGCAGTGGGCCTTCTCCGAGTCGTTGCAGCGCCTGGCGTGGCTCACGCCCGGAGACGGCGTGGTGGTGGTCACTGCGGGGGAGGACGACAACCAGATGCAGACAGATGCAAAAAGCGTGTTGAAATCGCACAGTGGCTCGACGCGTTGTTCAGAAACCGCACCGTGCCACACACTCAGACCTCTTAAGTGAATTTCAAAGAGCTTAGTGTAACAAATCTATCTACTTTTCTTTTTTTTTTGTGGGTTGGGGGGGCATCAGTCTCCTCCCTGTGCTTGCTGCAGCTCTGCAGCTCACAGCTGCTGCTGGAAAGAGCCAGACGGATACACCTGCTCCCCCACAACAACACACTCTTCTTCTTCTTCTTCTTCCTCTGGAAAACCTTCGGGTATATTTACAAATCATGCATTATTCTGTTTCCCCCTCACTTTTGTTTCATAACTGTTGAGCTCTCACTGTTTAAAATAATCTGACACGAGCGCTGACTGATCTCGGCCGATGCTGGACGACGACACGAGGAAATACCGCTCAGTCCGACCGCAGTCGATCGATTCAGTTTGTGATTACGTCGTCAGATTCCTGCGTCTTGGACATTAAGAAGATTCTGTAATAAACACAATAATTATAATATATTGTCGCCCTTTTTCTAGTGAAGTGAAATGTTTGTGGAAGGAAGAAGTTTCTGAATGTTAACAGAATAATTCTCTCGCATTTTTGTCAAAATACAGGCAACAAGAGATTATGAGATCATCGGGTATCTACTCTTTGATCTGAAGGAATTAGACGTAAAACAGCAGTTTAGTTTGTTTTTATAAAGACGGATGAAAGGAACTCCTTATGAAGAAAAGACTTGAGGAACAGCATGAAAGAGATTTATACTGATGTGATATGATAGATAAAAGTTACACTAATTAATCAGATTGTGTAGACAGAGAGACACACAGACACACACAGACAGATACGCACAGACAGATACACACACGCACACACACACACACTCTGACGCGTCGTTGCTCACAGATCTGCACGCTGATGACACTCGTGACGTTTTCCTGTCCGAGGGAGTTTTCAGCCACGCAGGTGTAGTTCCCAGAGTCCTCCACACGCACGTGACTGATCTGCACCTTCGAGTTTTTCCTTCAGTGAAGAAGAGAGAGAGAGAGAGAGAGAGAGAGAGAGAGAGAGAGAGAGAGAGAGAGAGGGGCGGGTTATCGTTGTTTCAAGAAAGAAAAATAAAAAAGCAGCAGACTCATCGTTGACTGAATGAGAAATGAAATGTTAGTTTCGGGACCAGAGAAGCGATAAAGTTCTGGTGATTACACACAAACGTTGGTGCCGATCGTCCACGAAGACCAACGAAGGACGACTGAGTTCAGACCAGGAGCAGGTCTCCCTTCGTCTTCACAGGAAGTGATCACAACCGAAGGCCCGGTTTCAGATCAGAGCCTCACGAGGAGGCGATGACAGTTCAGAGGATCAGTTTAAACACTGAGACGTTCACTCAGAGCGTGAAGTGAAACACGTGTTCAATATTGCTACACAACGGTGAATAAGAGGGTCTCATTCAGCAGCCCGTATACATGTGGAATACGGGTTTGATTGTGTTCTTTAAAGAGAAATACATCCCTTTAAATTAAGGTTTCTATTGCAAAATAATTATAAATGTTGATCTGTAAGTACAGCAGGTGAGTCATGTGTGTTACCAAAGCAGAAAACCTGCTTTATAGTTCATAAACGCATGAATACAAACTGATTTGATTGAACGGTGTCAAAGGGAAGGTACACTGAACATTGTGTGTCTGTTGTCGATGTTTAGTGCGCAGCAGACCTGCATGCAGCCGCCCGGTCGGCTCAGACTAACTGCTGGAACTTTATAAAGCGCGTCGTGGATTTCTGGTCTCCATCCCTCACACACGACCTCCTCAACATGTGGTGTTGTGTTACCAGAGCAGAGATGCAAGTGCGTACAACGTACCACTTTTCAATTGTCTTGCCGTGAATATTGTGTGTGCAGCGCGAGCGATGAATCCCGACTCACTTGTTGGTCTTTATTTTCAGGTCTCTGCCTTTCTGCAGCTCGTGTCCATCTTTGTACCAGCGGAAGGAAGCGCTGGGATTCCCCGACGCCTCGCACTTCAAGTTCAGCTTGTCCCCTTCCACCAGAGACTGGCCTCGCATCAGCCGAAGCTTAGGAGCAGAGGCTGGAGAGAGAGAGGGAGAGAGAGAGAGAGAGAGAGAGAGAGAGAGAGAGAGAGAGAGAGAGAGAGAGAGAGAGAGAGAGAGAGAGAGAGAGAGAGAGGAATAGAAGCGGAGCGGACAAAGAAAATCAAAGCTTGCATTATTGAAATTAACTACAGACATTCAATTAATCTATCCATTTAATGGTGCAAGTGTGTGTGACTGTGTGACTTTGTGTGTGTGTGTGTGTGTGTGTGTGTGTGTGCGGATGATGTGGAAATCTGTTAGTGAGAGTTCAAATGCTGGGATCAAGACCTGAGACAACAGGTCAGAGTTCACAGGAGAGATGGCTCAAGTGTAGAGGAAAATCAATGACACGTCATACACACACACACACACACACAGACACACACACACACACACACAGGAAAAGCACTTTATCACAGTTTGAATCCTAAAAAGCAAAGTGAAAGCTTCTAGAGGAAAAAAATCTTCCCTCAGAAACTCTGCAGTAGATTTTCACTATTGAATAATGTGTGTGTGTGGGTCTGTGCGTGTGTGTGTGTGCGCGTGTGTGTGTGTGTGTGCGTGTGCTTCATCAGTCCCTAGAGAGTTTCCCTCTCTCTCTCTTCGCTCCTTAAAAACTACAACAGACTGCATCACTGACACCAGCACTGGCAGCACAAGCACACAGAAGCTAAAGCAAAGAGACAAGTCAGCACCATATAGTGCACACACACACACACACACACACACACACACACACGCACTCAGCGTATTTTACACGCGTGTGCGCACACACACGCTGCTCAACAACTGTTGTATAGAGCCACTCACAGCTCTGCTGCCTCATCACACACACTAAGGAGACAGTGTGTGTGATGCTGAGCCTCATGGAGACACTGCAGCTACGTGTGTGTGTGTGTGTGTGTGTGTGTGTCTGTGTGTGTACATTTAACACTCTAAATATTACATGCTATCTATGTCTTTTGTCGTGTGTCTCGTGGATAGTTATGACAGGAAACATTTGGGGATGAAACGACTTGAACATGTTGGACACTTCTTCAGGCCTTTAAAACGGAAAATAAATGAGAGATTCCTCTTTAAACCGGCAGCATAGCCGGTATGAAAAGTAAAAATAACCAACTGGATCCTGTCGACCCAGAGCAGTTGTGTCGTCTGAGCTCGTGCATGGATGCAGAACGCAGTCAAACTTTTCTTGCTTCATGAGACACGGAGACAACTTTCATATGAATGAACAGGCTCCGCCTCCAACACCTCCAGTTGTCTTTATACATCCGCACAACGTGATGAGATAATGCCTTTCAACCTTGCAACGGACACAAATGACGGTGCTTTTTTGCGTTGTGTTAAGGTCCTTTTGTCCCTGAGTCTGGACCTCTGCAGCCCAGAAGTATACAACTCTGAATGAGTCTGAGGGATTCACACTGGTCTGTCGTCGTGGTCGTCGATGGCTGTTTCCCTGCTGGGAAATAACAACCAGTCAGACCTCGACGGATTGAAGGTATTCCTGTTCGAGAAAAATGTGTACAAACGAGATAAAGGTCGTACGTACAGGCGGCTGGAAGATGACTTTTAAAAGCAAAGCCTCTCGTTGCAACTGTGAATTGTCCTTTTTTTTAATTTTTATTTCCAATTTGTATTTTAAATCTTGTTTTAGTCGCACAAGAGGACATTTATTCTCTGAATTTTAACTCATCCTTATTCATTAAGGAGCGGTGAGCAGCCGTGAAGCGCCCGGGGAGCAACCGGGGGTTCAGTGCCTTGCTCAAGGACACTTCTCCATGCAAACTATCTGGAGACAAGGGATCGAACCGGCAAGCTTGTGGTTTTTAGGACGACCCCATAAGCCCAAAGCAGCCGCCCGTATAAATAAATATATAGAATATCTGAGCCATACTGTCTGTTTGCCAGCTGATACGAGGCCTCAGCTTCAGTGTGTTGTCATCAAAGTCCAAGACCAACAAGTATTGCACCCACAGCTCCATGAAATCACCCTAAACAAGAAACTATCAGAAAAAGTCTCACCGTATATGCGTGAGCCGCTTTTACATACAGATTAACACATTTGTATTTCATCGTATCGATGGCATCGCGTCCTTAAGTGACCTCAGTAGGGAAATTAATGGGAGGAAAAAAGCACAGAAACTCAGAAAGGAGGTAAAAATTAAAAAAAAGAAGAAACCTCTATGAAGTACCATCCAAACAGCTTGCAGTTATGTAAGTAGGATTTAAGAAGGATTTCTAGACTCACAACAGAACAAGCAGCACATCTTTAAATCCAGTTCTCACATTTTGTGAGATTTAGTCTTGTCACAGACTCGACACACACTCTTGATGTATAATTCCACGTCACACCAAAGTAAATCATCTCAACATCCCGAGATGATCTCTCTCTCTCTCTCTCTCTCTCTCTCTCTCTCTCTCTCTCTCTCTCTCTCTCTCTCTCTCTCGTAATGAGTTATGCTAAAGAAGAGCACTGACTGTCACTGTCATCGTATGTTTTTTTTTAAGGAATAATTAGTCCGCTATTTTGGTATTTCTTTCGCGATCGGCTGTTGAATCTCGCTCTCGACTCCAGCAGACGTGGTCTCTCTCGGCGCGGCTGCTGACTGATGAAACCAAAACAAGGAAACGCCTGACGGATGAGACGCAGCGGGCAGCTGTTCGCTACCTCCTGCCGCACACAGCTAGCACCGCTAGCACCGTTAGCACCGCTAGCACCTAGCACAGTCGAGCATAGGAGGGGAACAGTCAGCATTGTTCCTCAGTGGCTGGAGACAAAAAGAAGAGCTGAAAGGAGAGCAAATATTGGACATTGTCGCCATAATCCACACTTTATATTGCGATCATGTGTCAGCGTTGTGTTTATGTGTGGTGCTGCCCCCCAGTGGCCCAAAATAGACAACAAAGATCTGCATGTATTATTGGATTTCTCTCCAGCAAGTGAGGTTTATCGTGTGTAAACTCCATCAGAAGCGCCCACTTCCTGCAGCGATTGACTCCCGATGTGGTCGGACATCAGAACTACTTATTTCTAAGAGACGCACACAAACTTCCTGCTCCTTTAAATTGTTATTGTGAAAGCATGTGCGAGCCAGAAGTCATTACAGGAAACACGTGTATGTTTAACTCTCGTTTTAAACAGCGGTGAGTTACCAGGAAGCTGTTTGTTATTGCGAAAAAAAAAAGGCATGAAGTCAAGACAAAGTGTTCTTCATGAGGAAATGAGCAGCCTGCTTGCTGCTTCTCATCCAGCATTTGGCTGCAGGTCTTCTTGCAGGAGACAATGAAGAAATCATGGGAATTGTGATCTAATAACAGAGAACCATATGTGGAGAAGAGATGAGGTTTTTCGTAGTGGGAGGAGCGACTTTAGGCCGGTTCCAGCAGAGCAGGTTCGAAATGGAAACTCGCGACGACAAAACACCTCTGAGAGTAATAATCTTTGCTTATATTGCACTTTTCAAAGTGCTTCACAGTCAGTAAATACATTAGAAACAATCAACAGCAAATTAACTAGAAACGCCAATAGCGAGGGGAAAGAAATAATAATCGCTTTTCTTTCAGGAAACACTTCAACGTCATGGGGAAAAGCGACAATCACAGAAGTATGAATGAGGTGTTGCACTACACAAACATACAGTGAACACATTTATGTTAGAAACCAGACAGAAACGAGCGGCGGCGTCTCTGAAACCAGTGAGTTCGTCTGAAACGTGTGTGGGAGAAAAGGGAGTGAGGTGTTAAAAATGAAATTTACGTCTCCGCAGATTGGGATTTTATTTTTATTTTTGGCCAAACACACACACGAGTAGGAGGTTAGGACACACAGGAGGAGAAGGAGAGGACAGCCGGTCTGTCCACACAGCCGATGTTGAATAACAGCCGATCCTTCTGTCGATCTATTAATCAATCTCTCCAAACTACCTCAAGTGGTCAATTCAATCGCGCTGGCGGCGCACAGCTGGTCGTCCTCGGCGCCGCTCCCAGTGTGCGCTACATGCGCGCTTTACAAGGACCAACATCCTCCGATTCTCTTTAAACGTGTTCAACATCGCTCCGTGTTTGTCGGCGGATTCTGAGATGAAGTGGTGTTTTCACTTCCTTCAGACAAGTTCAAAACAAATGGCCGAAAGCGGCTGATATTCACGTGGAAGATAAAGTGAGAACTCACACTTTTTTTTTTTTTAACATTTCACGTGCCGTTCCTTCAGGTTGTGACTTCATTATGTATTCGTTCCTGTGCGACTGTCCAGGACCCCGGACGCGTCGGGGCCGTGCGATCAATCACATTTCAATTACGAGTTCGGCTCCCAACAATTACGATCAGAAGACAGTCGACACGAAGCGATTACTGCGCCTCATTGCCGCTTCGCAGCGACGCTCTGCTTCTGCTTTAGCTTCTTTTTTTTTTACTCGGCGAGGTCAGGGACGGTCGCTCGGTGTGAGAGGATCCCCTCGCTGGGACTTCTCCCCGGAGCCATACCCTCGCCGGGCTGTGTTTCCTCCGTGGTGGTGCGCTGGGACCGGATTAGAGGTCGTCTTGCGAAGGTCGACGCTTTTAAAACGGCCCCTCGCCGCCG
Organism: Clinocottus analis; assembly: GCF_023055335.1. Taxonomy (NCBI): domain Eukaryota; kingdom Metazoa; phylum Chordata; class Actinopteri; order Perciformes; family Cottidae; genus Clinocottus; species Clinocottus analis. The sequence goes on from NW_027175821.1 coordinate 3,523,028, forward strand.
CCCGGTGCTTGCCGTGTCCTCTCGCTCTCCCCGCAGGAAGGGACGGGGCCCCGAGCTACAGAAAACAAATGTCAACCAAGGTGGGACGGTTGGCGACTGAGGTGACCCCGTCTTGGAACACGGACCCCGTTTCGTCACTTTGTGGGTGTGACACGGACCCCGTTTCGTCACTTTGTGTGTGTGACACGGACCCCGTTTCGTCACTTTGTGTGTGTGACACGGACCCCGTTTCGTCACTTTGTGGGTGTGACACGGACCCCGTTTCGTCACTTTGTGGGTGTGACACGGACCCCGTTTGGTGTTTCTGACTGAATCGTTTATCAGGACACGACATTCTTCGTAGAGCTAGCCTCTTAGTTTTGCTCTCACTTCGAAATAGAGGTGACAAAATGTTCTTCCTCAATGCACATTGTTTCAACGTGTAATCGGTCCACACTGGTGCGTCAAAACGAGTGACAGCACGCATTAAAACAAAGAGCATCTGTGAAGTCCAGGCCTGAAGGCGGCAGAACCCAAACCAACACAAACAGAGTGGAACCCAAAATGCAACCCATGTTTCTGGAGGGACCAGATCCACCAGCGTTAGCTTCGGCGTTAGCTTAGCTCTCTTTGCTCTTTTCCACAACACAGCTCGTAACTGGTATGAACTCATTTCAACTATTGTTTGAAGCGATTGTTTGTTTGCTATTTTCTGTTGATATTGATCTTTGAACTTGAAGGAAAAGTAGGAGTTTAAGTTAATGTCATTTAGATGTAATGGAAATTGCAAATGGCCATTTCATCTGATTTTGAATTCGATTTGCTTGTGTAATTACTTTATTTGGTAAATGTGTAGTTTAATGATGTTAAAAAGCCATTCGGATGTAGAATTTAATCTACTCTTTTTGTTTGTGTTCAAGGTTATCAACCTAATCCTAATCCGATTCCTATTCCGACTACTATTCTATGTTCTACTCCTACAAATACTGTTTCAACAGCCATCAAATCATCTCAAAAGAAAAATAAAAACACCAGAACAGAACAGACTTGTCTCTTTTTGTACAGTTTGAGTTGAACCAGCAGTTTTTTAAGTTTGGGCTGAGCTGAATGTACTTTAACACTTCACACACACAATCGTAGATTCGTGCCACTTTTTTCTAAATTCAACACAAAAAAACACAATCTTTCCCTCACGTAAACCAGCATGTTTATGAAAGCTCAACCCTAAACCTCACGTGACCATGAATACTTCCTGTGACCTGTGTGGTGTGAGATTACGACCCATCCTCGACCAGTGAGAATAATCCAGCCAGCAATGAGTTTTAATAATGAAAAAATAACCGGCAAAATCATTTAGTATGAACGTTATTTCGAGGAGGACGTGTTGAGGCAGGACGGCCGCAGTTTAACAAAAGAAAACTGAGTCTGTTTGTGTCTGCGATGGTTTGTATCTCATCCTGTTTGGATGTTCTTTGTAATCCCAACGTGGTTAATCCAGAGGGGAAACCTGACATTTGCTGCTTATGTTTTAGTTGGCTAAAAATATCTCCTGCTGCAGGATTGAACTCCATATTAAATCATTATATTTATGGCTCCCTTCAATCGTGTTAGTGGCATTATGAGCAACAGGTCTTCCTCCGGCAAATACCAACAGGAAGGAAATGAGATACAGCAAGAGGACCGGTGACATCATAATCCTCTTACCCAATTAAACACGTGAACACCCGGACATGTCAGAGTATCACATGTTACATGTTAAGATAATTAGGTTAACCAAACATTTGTCCTTCAAAAACGAAGTCGGTCTTGATTACAGACTTTTCTCTGAGAACAAATTAGGGAAGCGACTAAACGTTTATTGTCATTGTTGATTAATCTGTCGATCCTTTTCCCCGATTACTGGATTAGCTGTTTGGTCAATAAAATGCTTGGTTTTTGTGATGAAACATCCAGTTTACTGTCATATGGGATTAAAAGAAACTAGAAAATATCCACGTTGAAGAACTTGATTACTCGTCGCGGCTGCGAAACAAATAAAAACACTTTGCCAGTTGGAAGTGATAATCCCATTTGTCTCCGATGCAACAAAAAAAATCACTTTCAGGAAACAAATTTGCAGGATTAGGCAAATGAGTTTGGAAATCCTCGACACAAGATCATTTGTGTCAGGAATACGTGACATTATTTTTGCCCCACTGGCACAAAAAGAAAAGTAACACTGAACTATACAAGCGAGATATTCCCGCTTTCATCCGGACGAGGCTCCTCTTCCAGTGAGCCGGTTTGAGGTGAGACCAGAAGGCTTTTTGAAGGTTAGCGTGGAGCCGAGTGAAAGTCAGCGTGAGCCCGGTGACCAATGAGCGCCGCCCTCTCCGGGACGCTCTCCTTCGGGCAACATGGAAGGAAGTTTTTCGTCGGCCTGGGAAAAACCCGAGAGGAAATTACCCTTCATGGACGGGACGTCCACGCGTGACGGTGTCGGATTGATTGAACCGCTGCAAATTCCCCGACTGCATCTGAAGTAACGCTTCACGTCCCTTTAGGTGTTAAGACATCCTAATGAATGTGTCCTTTCAAAAATAAGTAATGCAATGAAACTAATCTCGATGGGAATGAGCGATGCTGCATTAAAGACTAACTGAGCAGTGGAGTGGTATGTAAGTAGAATAAACATATATATGTACAATATGATAATTTATTGTCTTTAAATCAATGTATAGTGATGAAACCATCAAACGAGACATCGTGATACAGCATTACGTCGTTAAAATTGTTAACGAGTGCACGCAAACTCAGAAATCGGGTTAATTTGCGTGTTTTGTAAACACAACCGTGTGGTTATTTTATATATACTATTCATTTAATGACTTAATAATGAGGGCGACCGCGACGCAGTGTTGCCGTCCTTCAATCAGAGGATCGCCGGTTCGATCACTGGCCCCCGCAAGCCTGCGTCTGTGTCCTTGAGCAAGGCACCTAACCCCGAAACTGCTCCCGTAGCCGTGACTCAGTTGTATGAAAGTCAGATCGTCCTGATGCGGCAGCTCGTATGTTATGAATGTGTGAATGATTCCTATGTGACGAGTCTTTGAGTATTCAGAAATATATAAAATCAAACCATTATTACCAGAAAACTTGTGATATATGTGTTTTTTAAAATACTTATACTTTTACACTTTATACACATTTTTTACTATTTATTTTATTCCATTTGTATATTTCTATTTTTGTGTTTTTATTACTGTTCTACAGTTTACTTATATTACTTGATCTGTGAATAAGGGCTGCTGTAATACTGTAATTTCCCCACAGAGGGACTAATAAAGGATTATCTTATCTTATTAATAGTGTGATAGAAGTTTTTGTCAGCAACTAACTACAATCTAGAATTTTCTTTAACTTCTTCACAGACACTTCAATGCGTTGGATCATATTTCTATGTAATCTCATGAAACGCTCGATGCACTGAAGTGACCGTGAGCATCCTCTTCGTCTCTAACACTGATGCGTCTTCGAGCTCTCCGTCAGCACAGGAGGCCGTCGAGGAGGAGACGCTCTGTTCCTCCACCGTCAGCATGACGTCGTGGTCGGTGCCACCGGGTCGGATTCCTCGCAGCGTCAGATGCAATCGCGCCGGTTCACCAGAGACTCCTTCAGCTCCGGCTCCGGCCTGGGAGACGACATCGACCCGCAGAGGGACGACTCCGGCTGTGACGAAGTCTTCCATCACTGAGCCGACCGGGCTGTCAGACGCTGACCAGAGGTTGTTGGGGGGTTTTTTTGTAAACGGCGCTCTAAACGCGACCTGAAAAATCTACACGAAATCGAAAAAAAAGTTCCTCGCGGTTTTAACGTCAAAACTGAATTCGAAGACGAGCGGATCGGCGCGAGGCCTTCGCTGATCTTATTTTAAGACGCGGCGATCCGTTCATGAATCAATTATATGGGTTTATTCCCCACGGTGGGACCTCGCGGTTACTCACGGGTTTAAAAAGCTGTAAAACATATAAACAACCTCGACTGTCGCCGCCCGACGCTACGAAGCCAGATCACGAATGCTGAGGAGGAGGAATCCACTCCATTAAGTCTTGAAAAGCACTCGCTCTGTGCCAGGAACACATTAGCACCTATAGGGTGCATCAGGATGCCGGACAGATGATGTTTTAAATAAGTAATTCAATTGATATTTCCGTCTTGCCTCATTTTCTCTGCATTAATTAATAGAAACACGTGAAAGGATCCCGCTACAGGAAGGGTGACGCCGAGTACTGCCGGCTTGCAGCAGCAAGGATTAACTATTAAACTGGGTTTAAACCAGGATGCTGTTTTAATCCAGTTGCACTAAACCTTAAACCTATTTTTCTAACCCTCTGGTGATCTCTGTTTGATTTCCATTCAAATCTAGATTCAAATCAAATCTGTTGCACCAGTTATTCTCTGATAATTGATTCAATATGAACCAGTTAAAACCTGGATTTACTAACCCTAGATTAACTCTTAACCAGAAATAATAATCCCTGTTGGTGCAACCCAGCCTGCGTCTTATAAACGCATGCACCCTTTCCTATTAACACTCCTGAAACCTGCCGACGCGGAGCCGCGTTGTGACAACGTTTAACCGTGTTGTGAGTATTCACATCTTCTCGATAAAACATCCCAGAAATATAGTTCGACTTCTACCGGGAACAGTAGACGTCCTGCTTCCGCTCGCTCCATGAAGAGTGTCGTGTCCTTATGAACAATTTAGTCAGAATCACATAGTGTAGATACGGCGGTGATGACACACCCACAAAGTGACGAGACGGGGTCCGTGACACACCCACGAAGTGACGAGACGGGGTCCGTGACACACCCACAAAGTGACGAGACGGGGTCCGTGACACACCCACAAAGTGACGAGACGGGGTCCGTGACACACCCACAAAGTGACGAGACGGGGTCCGTGACACACCCACGAAGTGACGAGACGGGGTCCTTCCTCCTAAGCCCAGAGGGTTAAGTCCCTATTTCCTAACTTTAGGTATTCATGGGGTGAACTTATCACTTGTGAGATGGAAATATAGACATTTAAAGACATCAGCAGCCAGCAACTTCAATACATCAGGATGAGCTCAACCCTCTCCACGGCCAAAACTCCATATTGCGCGATATTGCCACAATAACGTCTCTTTATGTTGTCGACCTTTTGTTGAATCGTTGTTAAATCCGTCCTCTTTATTTCTTACCTGTAAAATTATTAGTAAATAGACCGGAGAACATCCGAGTTGGCTCATAAAACCCGTCGCAGACCTCGCAGAAATGCCCTAATTGTGGCATAACTGCCGGCTAACAAGCACATAAAAGATATCGCGGATGAAACACAAATTAAATTAACTTAATTTGGAAATGTTGCGTTTGAGGTTGAGGTTTTAGTTCGATAAGGAAATGTTCGTACTGCTGCAGACATAGAAGAAGAAAAAAAAACACAAAATAAAAAAAAAACAAAAGCCCGCACAACAATTTATGTTATGCATAAAAAGAGAGAGAGCGAGAGAAAGACACAATTAGAGTAGATTCACACATCCCACACACCACAGGCACCGAGCAAGCCATAACAAGTCTAATTCTGCAGCCG